>NC_142045.1:17144297-17298186 GCF_982192425.1 Myodes glareolus | reverse complement strand
AACTTGCTTTTTGGAGCACATTTCCTATGAAGGGATACCTTGCTCAGCATAGATTGGGGGGGGGGGGGCTTGGTCTTGATTCAAGTGATGTGACAGACTTTGTTGACTTCCTATGGGAGGCTTCACCCTTTCTGAGGAGTGGATGGGGTTGGGTTAGGGTGAAGGTGGTGGGAATGGCAGAAGGACAGGGAGAGGAAACTGGGATTGATATATAAAATAAAATAGATTGTTGAAAAAATTAAAATGAAAAATAAATGACAGATGTGGTTTTATGATGCAGGAATCTTGGGAAGCTCACTTGCCATAATTTTGTTCAATTTATTTTTTCACGACTCATAACCTATAGATGAATTGAACCTGTAATATTGTAGTAGTTACACAAAGGGAAAATATAATCTTACTAGACCTTAGTGTCCATAAGTATTTCATATTAAAACATGATCATTAAATATTTCTATCTCCTTCCCACCTGCTGTATTACACATACTTTCTTTTATATTTCCATATTTCTAAAGTCTAGATAGTTTTGATTTCCAACTTCTTAGAAGCTGTTAAAGTGTGTTTCCTTCTTGGTAGATAAGAAAGCAGAGAAGAAGCAGTCAAGAGCAATCTTTGCACTGATTTCAAAGAGCACCCGAGTCTTTGAAAAGCATCCACAGGTGCATCACAAACTCAGTCTCACTCTACACAGCTGTAGGGAATCCAGGAGTTTGCCCAGAAGTTAAAGGTATGATGTAACCTCAGGTGTGCTAGCGCTACAGTGACAGCCATGTCTAAGGTAATCTATTCAACGAGATAATGTCATAGGACTGCTGGACCTTCAGAAAACATGGATGGAGAGAATGACATAGAAACCATACTCAATAGCACTCTGAAAGTCCAAATTTAAAGTGTGCTGTGGGACCTATAGCACATATTGTGAGTGGAAGAACACACAAATAGACACCGAGAAAAGCAATGGACAAGTGGTCCCCACGGAAGTGTCCTTGGTTATTAAAAGGTTGAGTAGGGAGTTTATCACCTGATAAAGTTACTAGACTATTAGGTCCCATTCTCTTTAAAAAAATAGTATTAATGCTTAAAAATGCAAACAACTTTGTTGCTCTTTGTGCTGAAGGCCATTTGCACTTGTGCCTGAATATTAGGCCATTTGCACTTGTGCCTGAATATTTTACATGGCCTTGATCTAATCTTAAAAAGATTAGCCATGAAATCAGCTATTAGCTACTTAAACCTTTTAGATTTTTACTTTTTTGACTTACTTTTTTATATAATATTTTTGCACTCTCTTCTTTGATCAATATGTTATCATGATTGATTTTAAAATATTTATATATGTAAAAATAGCAGTCCTGGAGAAATCATGTTAGGTAACAGTTTACGATGTTTTCCTCGGTAACGGACCCTGCATTCCTGGAAGAAGTTGTTGTTGTAGCTTGTAAGTGCTGGCAGATGCTGCTTTTGTTTCTGTTGGCCCCTGCCTTAACACTTTTTTTTTTTGAGATTAGTCTTTGGTTATGAACATGTATGCATAAATAAGTATTCTTGTCTCACACATGCAGTTTAGAAGTTGATATGATTATAATCTGGGCAAGAAAATGCTTAAACATTTACAGAATTTTGTAAGAAGCCATTTCAATGAAGTACTTTTTAAAGTGCCAGCCAGTGCTGTTTTCTGCCATTTCCTAGGGAAGGTGGATGATATAGATTGTCTACATTACAGCAAATATCTTTGTTTATAAAATCACGTTTTTATCAGGTTTTCAGATATATATTGTCTACGAAAGAGCAAATGATTTGTCTTTTATTGTTTTTATTGTTTTAGCTTTGCTTCTTCTCACATACATTACATACTAGCTGGAAACTTGCCCACAATCATAACACTCAATTAGGCCCCTTCTGTCTTTCATTCTTGATGTGGGAGAATTGTCTGTATTCTGTCAATCATATTTTAATAAAACGCTGATTGGCCAGGCAGGCAGTATAGGCAGGAAAGCCAGACAGGAAGTAGAGGTGGAGCAAAGAGACCGTGAGTATTCTAGGAAGCTCCCTCTGCAGTTCTGCCCAGACCACCGGAGAGGAAAGATGTAAGCTGCCCCGCTGGAAAAGGTACTGAGCCATGTGCTAACGTAGATAAGGATAATGGGGTAACATAAGTTATAAGAGCTAATAAGTAGCCTGACCAAATGGGCCAATCAGCTTTATAACTTATAGAGATCTCTGTGTGATTGATTTTCTCTTTGGGGCATGCTGGCTATGGGGTACCGGGCGGGACAGAAACCCCAACAAGCCGGCCCTCATGATATAGATGGCACCCACGTGGACAATTGCATCCACATAAAGCCTGAGAAAGTTTGGGAAAGAATAGAGTAAAGTATGTTTTCTTGGTAGCAGCAATTTCTCAGGTCTGCTCTGCTTGCTAGAAGCAAGCAAGCGTTCTCATCTAAGAGAGGCTTCCTGACTCAGCTTTAGCTGCAAAACCCTGCAGCTCATTAAGAGGTCCTGCCACGAAACACTTAGATGGTGTTGGTGAAAAGCTGAATGCATGATTTTCAGGTTTCAGCCGTAGCAGGAAAAAAGCTACATTGCTGTTTTAAAATGCTGACTTTCTGGGCTGTCCTGCCAGGGCAAACGCTGACTCTTTAATGCAGGCAGTCCGACTGAGTGTGGTCTGTGAGCAGAATGCTGCAGCTTGCTTGCTGGCAGGGACCTTGAAACGCCATAGAGTTGTGGCAGTAAAAATGGCTCCAGCCAGTACCTCTGCCATGAGTCTGGAAAGCTAAGGAATGGGCTGGATCTAGCTGTCAAAGCCAGGGCTCTCCATATTGCTTAGTAAATTAAAGGCTCATGTGGTCAGAAAAAGAGAGATATACAGTAAAGAGAGATTCAAAGACGAAGAAAACCTCTAAATGGTTTACAGTGTGTTAAAAATATATGCAGGCTAAAAGTTAAAGTTCTTAAAGTAAAGAAAGAAAGAGAGTAGTTGGGTGTGGTGGTACACACCTTTAATCGCAATACTTTGGAGGCAGAGGTAAATTGAACTCTGAGACTTTAAGGGGCAGAGGTAGTTGACCTCTGTGACTTCAAGGTGTGGTAGCATACACCTTTAATCCCTGCACTGGGAAGGCAGAGACAGAGCTCTGTGAGTTCAAGGACAGCCTGGTCTACAGAGTTCTTCCAGGGCAAAGATATACAGAGAACCTGTCTCAAAAAGTAAAAGTAAAAGAAATAGAGGTTAAAATAAAGCTGCATAAAGATGGAAAATACACAGAGAATCTTGATACTGTATGTTATTATGCTCTCTTTGAATTGTTTGAATGCTGAGCAAGCAGTAATAGTTGCTAAAAGACTTTTGTTTATAAATGCTGCTGAACTAACCCAAGGTAGGTATTTTGAAAATACCTTGGCTTCAAAATTGAAGTCAAAAGGTATGTTACTTTGGAGAAGAGATTTTGCTTTTGTTTCCACAGAAAATGAGAGGCTATGGGTTCATTCTCAGTTAAGAAAAATCAGGTTCGAAAAAGGAAGACCACCTGAGAAATCTCCGATAGGAACAGATGGCCCAGATGACAGAGTTCTACATCCAGAACAGATTCAAGACTGCTGCCTGAGATGATCAAGACTCACAGGATACTCCAGTCAGGACTTGATTATAACTAAATTTTCTTTAGGTCTCCATAAGATCATCAGTGCCCCCAACCAGCAGGAAGTAGCCTGAAATACTACACCCACATTCCCAATAAATGAACTATGGGTATTTTCCTTTGTTTAAAAAAAAAAAGAGGGAAATAATGTGGGAGAATTGTCTGTATTCTGTCAATCATATTTTAATAAAATGCTGATTGGCCAGGTAGGAAGTATAGGCAGGAAAGCCAGACAGGAAGTAGAGGTGAAGCAAAGAGACTGGGAGTATTCTAGGAAGCTCCCTCTGCAGTTCTGCCCAGACCACCGGAGAGGAAAGATGTAAGCTGCCCCGCTGGAAAAGGTACTGAGCCATGTGCTAACGTAGATGAGGATAATGGGGTAACATAAGTTATAAGAGCTAATAAGTAGCCTGACCTAATGGGTCAATCAGTTTATAATCTTATGGAGTCCTGTGTGTGATTTTCCTTGGCATTTGCCGACTGTGGGGTACTGAGTGGGACAGAACCCCAACAAGTCAGCCCACATGTTACACATTCTCTCTGTCTTTGGTGTTCTGTCCCTGGATGCCAACTTCAAATTTCCATGAGAGAAACTGTTCTGGGATGTGCATTGACACCCTGTCCTGTAGGAAGACATTAGCAGTCACATTGCTACGTGTTTTATTATATTTCTAGTAGCTATTGATATCCATCTGCCCTCAAGTCCCGATCTTTGACTGCCAGTTTGCTGTATTTTCATCTTTTGTTTACATAATTTTGTCATTGCATTTATGTATATTTTATTTTAAAAAATCCAAAGCCCTCAAGGATTTTCTTCCTGGGATAAATCAGTTTTGTTTATTTGTCTTAAATACAATGTTTTTCTCTTTGTGTTTTCAATGCCACATTCTGCTCATGTATATTTTATGACTTATTTGCCTTAGCTATTTCAAACTACACCTCTGAAAAGAATTTCATAGTCAGAAGTGTGATTTTCTTCTGAGCTGTATTGGTTTTGTTAGCACACACTCTTGCTCCTGCTGTTGAGAATCCAATCTAGGTCCTCATGCATGCTAGCGAAGCACTGTCCTATTGAGCTATGCTCCAGTCCTCTTTGAAAGGGTTTGTTTGTTCTGGAGTCGTACCATCATATGAACTAAGTGGCTACAATTTTCTGGTTATAGTACTTCAGAATAAGTAGGAAACAAAACGCAGAATTTTGGCCACCTGTCCTCACAGATACTATAGGCTCCTGTGGTTTTCAGAAGGGCCTCAGATTGTTGACTCGCAATGCTTCTGTTGTCCTTTTAATTAAATAATAAACGGCTGGAAGATACCTGCGATCAATTACTACTTGAGAAAAGTATAGTTAAAATATTAGTACAGTGCCTGAGACATAGTGCCTGTTAAATAAGTGTTTTTATTAATATTTGCATTAATTTATTTTACTAAGCATTTATTCTCTATTTAATCGTATTCTAATCTTAAACTCTTCTATTCTTTTAAATGACCTTTGCAATAAACAGTGATCAGATGTTTTTGTTGTTTTTGCTCTGTGTCTCTGGTTTTCTTTGCTCTTCTTTATCTGATATTCATGGATCTTAAAATCTGGTTCTACTAGCCATATTCATTCATTCTTCTGTTCATTATTCTCTATCTCTTCCAAATATTATGGAGCCTCCCTAAGGCTAGGATCAAGTATTCTTTTGATTAGCCAATCCCTGTTCACTGTCGCTTTCAGGTCTCAGTGTTTTGAGTTTTAGGATTTTCCCTTCATTTTTGAATAAGACCCACAACTTACATCTGAACTTTAATTATTTGTATTATAAATAATTAGTACCTTTTTGGTGAGTCCTTCTAAAAAGCTGTGCACTGTTGTGAAAAAAATCTTTTAGTATACCATGAAGCTGTGTCTCTCTGAGTGGTTTAATCAAAAGCTAAATGGACAATAGCTAGGAAGGTTTTCCTGGCAAAAAGGATGCTGGGAAGAAGAAGAGGAACAACAGGAGACAGAAAGGAAGCTACATGGGCAATACAAAGTGAAGGTAACCGAACCACACAAAAGAACCTAGATTAAGAGATATGGATTAATTTGAGTTATAGGATCTAGTTAGAAACAAGCCTAAGCTATCAGCAGGGTTAGCATGATTAACAATAAGTCTCCATGTTGTGATTTGGGAGCTATCTGGTGGGACAGAGAAAGATATGCACAACATAGTATGTATTAGTATAGGACGATATCTTTGGTGGGTTTAGAGCGCTTTGTGACTGGAAAAACTCATAAAACTGAGCCTCCAACTATCACTATACACATCATTCAGGTGATGGGGAAACTCATTTAAACAAACCTACACAGATAGAAAGTTTATTACCTCTTGCAGAGTTTTCTGATAAATTTTAGACACTCGAAATTCATTTTTCACAGCACCATTTAAATATGAGTATTTATTATTTAATACATTAAAATTAAATATGCATACACTGGCATGGGCAAACCTGCCAGTACCTTTAAATCCTTCATGCAACAACATTCAAACCACTCAGGTATTTCTCCTGTGTTCAAGTAGAACCTGGCCTCTAACCTCAACATGATACAAAGAGAAACAGCAGAGATGTACTCCATGTAATAAAATAGGAGCTTAAGTGTTCAAAAATCACTTAGATAGCTAGAGTGGAAGATAATAGCATGCACACACAGACACACACACACACACACACACACACACACAAATGCCTTTGTGAATATTACCACAGAAACACAGTCTTGCAAAAAGTACACACGCACATACACACAGACACACACAGACACACACACACAGACACACACACACACAGAGAGAGAGAGAGAGAGAGAGAGAGATACTCACACACACCATAGAAAACCAGTAAACCTCATCAACAGGGAAAACGCCCCATTGCTTTAGTTAGTCTCTGTGCCTGTGGAATTTCCAGCGAACTGCAGTTCATCATTCCTCTAGCCTGTCCTGCTTATCCTTCTCCCAAAGATCATTACAAAGTGAGTTAATCTTTATTACATTAACATCACAGCTTGAACTGGGTAGGTTACCTCATTCAATATAATTTCAGAGTAAATGTTTTGCCGTGGAAATGATTGACACACAGCAGTCATTTTAAAAATAACTTGCAGGCGTCTCGTGATTCCTAACATGCCAGTTCTGGTTATTTGGACTCTTAAAATGGCTTTCAGACAGAATATGATTTTAAAGCATTGAAAAGAAACCTCCCACTCAGCACATTTGAGCGGCAAAAGCACCTCCAAAGAAATTTATAAATGTTTCAATCTTTTCTTTTCTAACATTGTTAAAAATGACTAAATGACAAGTGCAAATTTTCTGCCTTGTTCTCCAGAAGCACTGATCAGAAGCAGACTTGACTGACATTTCTTTGAAGAAAGAACAAAGAAGACAGGCAACTCAAATCATCTAAATCCCTGAATCTCACTGTCACAGTGATTGCCTGAACTTTAAAAAAGAAACAGGCCATTAATGGTGCAAAGTAAATAATTGTGTAGGCTCCAATATAACTACTTAGCAGCATGGCAGAATTATCTTGTCATAAGGAGAATATTTTTAAATTTCTAAAAAGAAGCACTGAAATCTCGATACTAAGAATGAAAACTGTGCCATCCAATATACTATACCTAGAATGATAATAACAAATGATTTTTCATTTTTGATAAGAATTTTATAAAGGAGATGTGGAACTTGTTCTCTTAATCTTCAGTGTCATAAACATATGTGTACCATGTAAAAATGACACATATTGTGAATCTAGATATTTCCACTCAAATAAGTCTTTTTTAATGGGCCATTTTCATTATAATCATTACTGTGATTGAGGTAGTAGATCATATGTAATCCCTTAATCTCTCCTAGTTTTTAAAAACATTTTATCTTACTGCTTTTTTAAGTTACTACAGTAAACTGAATTTATGAAAGGCAAGATAAAATTCTGGTGAATATAAGCTACTTGGCTGAAATTCTATCGTATACCGCAAGATCTGACAATTAACACTCACCACAATCAGAAAATGCCAGTCTTCTCCCATCTTATTACATACTACTGTAAAACACAAAATTTAGGCATACAGCATTTTATTCTTTTTTTTTAAGATAAATGATTATTTTAATTTTTGCTTTAAAACATATTTCCAGAATTTTCCAAAACAGATTACTGTTGTATGGGGGAGTGGACAGACAGACATCTTAAAACCAGTGGAGTGAAATGATAGGATTTCTTCATGGGGGGGGGGTCCTGTTTTACCCAAGTCAATTCCTAAAACTGGGCAGGAGACACAGGCCATGGATCCTCCACCCAGCCTCACATCCAGCCAGTGCCCACCCAGAACACGGGCACCGATTTGACTGGCATGTAGTCCGGTTGGATGCCTTCCTTCCAGTTCCCCAAGTGGTTGTCAGCAGGGTGAGAAGCGAGACTCAAATCAAGCCTGCACCCCAACTCACCTCCACGAGGATGAGACACCCCCTCACAGAGCTTCTGACGGTTTATATTATCTGTGCTGCAATAAAGCCTTTGATGTCAGGGCTCTGGTTCAGGTTTCCACGGCGACCTGGGAAAGACCTCACACCAGAGGTCCACTGAGGGTCTGTGAGTGGCACCTGACTGTGACCTGAGACTTCCTGTCTGGGTGAGGGCACAAAGACCAGGAGCTTCTGAACACCAAGGGCTGAGGGAAGGGCTGGATACTCATTGGTGTGACCTTCCAGGGCGGAAGAAATGGCTATCTCCAGGCTGTGGCGGAGCAACTGCCTGCCCTTCGTAGGCATCATGATCCTCGTGGCTGTGAGCCTCTGATGTTCTATGCGCTCCTCTGGAAGGCTGGCAACCTCGCCGACCTGCCTAACCTGAGAATCGGCTTCTACAACTTCTGTCTGTGGAAGGAGGACACTGGCTCCCTACAGTGCTACAACTTTCCTGAGCTGGAAGCGCTGGGGGTTCCTCAGGTTGGCCTAGCCCTGGCCAGGCTGGGTGTGTACGGAGCCCTGGTCCTCATGATCTTTGTCCCTCTGCCTCTCCTCCTTGCCCAGTGCAACGGCGATGAGGGAGAGCGGCAGCTGGCAGCGGGCTTCCTGGTGGCATCCTCCGTCCTGCTGGCCAGTGGACTGAGCCTCTTCCTCTCCTACGTGTGGAAGTGGGTCAGGCTCGCCTTGCTGGAGCCCAGCTTTCTAGCTCTGTGCTTAGCCCACGCCTTGCTCATCTTCCTGCTTATGGCTACCATTATGTTCCCTCCGCAGGAAAAGAAGGACAAGAGCAAGCGGGAGAGCTGTTAGTCCAGCCTAAAGGCTTATGGGATTGCAAGGGTTCAATTCCGACTGCGCACCCAGGAGGTGCCAGAGAACCTGTGACTGGGTGGGTCTTCTCAACCACCTTGTTTCATAGCTAATGCTGATCTCAAGCTCGGGCAGATGGAACCACCCACTGAACGGTAGGGCTGCAGTGTCAGGGAGCCCGGAGGCAGCACGGATGGCCGGCGTACTTGCTGCCTCTTAGTGTCCTTCCTTTCTCTGGAGGACTCGGAAACCACGCAGCTCATCAGCACAAGGATCCATGCTTTTGTCAGACAATCTGAACAGCTCAGGCAGGTAGGAGCCTGATTGTCAGAGGCCAGATTTCCAAGCTGGCTGGCAAAAGTGCCCAACAAGAACTCGGTGAAGGTTTACGGCGACAAACGGGATGGCCGGAAGAAACCGCTTTAACGTCAAGCCCTGCTGGCCAGCTTCTGTTCCTCTAGTGTGATGCCCCACACCAGAACTCCAGCCCCTGAGGTCCAGGAACAACCTCAAAGGGACTCCGCTAGGAAACACAGGGCACAAGAGAATCCTTGCTAACTTCGTGGGGTCCCCTGAACAGGCCCCTGGACCTGACGCCAGAGAGGAGCCAGCTGTCAAACCACGGTTGTGACCCAGGAAAGGAAATGCAAGATGTGCCATAGCCTGGACTGAATAACTGCACACCAACACACACCGCACCCCCAAAAGGCAGAAGTGCGGTCCTTATTACACCCAGGCGCATCATTATATAGTTTTCAATGTTTGTACAGCACAAAACCTATGAGTTCTTCATTCTGTGCTCATCAGAGCCACCGTGAATACAAAGAAACGTGGACTCTGGTGTGATCTTTTGTCCTCAGTGTCTCTTGTCCCCACCTCCCACGGGGGAGTCCCTGAGTGGCAGAGAGGGGACAGGTGGTAGAGAGGGCCTGTTTGGCTCCCCAGTCTGGGAGAACCCCCTGCCGTTAGTCTGGCAGGGAACTGTGGGCAGCCGCCAGGGTTTTGGGCTGGTGGGGGAAGTCGGTTGCTGGACTATGTCATGACGGAGATGTGCACAGGCTTCCTCCTTAGGGTGAGCTCTGGCTGCCCATCTGGAAGGCCAGCGTTCTCAGCAGCTATAACTTCGCTTCCAGCAAGTGAGCTCCTGACCTCATTTTTGCTGGTACTTGAATAAAACCCAGGGCTGGGATGCCAGACCCTCTGAGATAGAGGGCAGTGCAGGACGAGACTCTAATGGGATGCATTTGTGCATCCTGCAATATGTTCCCCCATTCAGAGAAGCCCCCCCCCCAAATGAAAGCCTCCTGGGACTGGAAGCAGGGAGCAAGGCCTGGTTTTCAATGGTAGCAGAGGTAGGCAGTATCCTGAGTTCTCAACAGACCCCACCGCACTCAGCAGAGAGTCCAGTGAACAGTTCACATCAACTGAAAAATATCTTCCTGACAGACTTTAACACATCTTCCTCCTCCTTTTCCTCCTGCGGGCTGCTGCTACAAGGCGAGTCAGCAGCTTCTGGCCCCCCGGGAAGGGCTCAGGTCTAGAGCAGGCGAGCTGCTCCCGCTGCCCTCTTCCTCACTGCTGCTCCCGGGGGAACTGGTGTGAGGAGATGCCGAGTAGGGAAGGGAGAGCTGCAGTCTATCAGCGGTCTCCAGAGACTGTGTTTCCTGTTTCCGGCCCTCAATCAGGATCCCCAGGGCCACATCAAGCATTTCAGCTTCGTTCATGCAGTACACGGTCTTCGTTGCAGGGGCCCTTGTTGCTGCTCCATCTTGCACAGCCGCTCTCCTCTTCCTTTTGGGTGTCTTCGCTGACAGCTCCCTCCGCTCATCCCCAGGGGCTGTCATCCACGAGGGAAGGACCCTCTTTTTGTTCTCTGATTTTGGGGTTTCCATGGCTATAGTTTTCCACACTCAGTGACTTGCTTCTCTGGGGCAGGACAAGAGTCACATTCTCCTGTCACACCGGGTTTATTTGTCCCCAATGGGTGCCAATCTTTGATGCCCAGAAGGCACACGCGGTGCTCTAGCCAGGAGCTGACCTCGCCGCTCCCTCTCACCCGCAGAGGGCGCAGAGCAGGGACCCGGGAACAGGACAGAGCAGGCGGGTCAACATTTTATTCTTTAGAAATCTATTTTGGGAGGGAGTAAGCAGGAACCAGAGAACTCTGCAGGTCTGGGTCACAAATCCGGAACCTCTGAAGAAAGAAGTAGGCCTGAACCAGGATGCCTACCAAAGCAGGCCCGAGGCAAAACCTCAGCAGAAAGAGCCCCAAACAAGCAATCTCTGTGGAAACAGGTCCAAACGATCACTGATATTGCAGAGGAAATCCCGAGAACACCAGCGACATCCAGGAGCATAGAGTGACCAACAGGGTGACTGGACCTGTGGCCGACCGCACCACAAGAGGCAATCATCTGAGCCATGGATCTACTGGCCCCTGGAAGACTGATCACCAGAGTCACAGACAGCCCCAACTACATCAATCACAGGAAAAGATGGGTAAGCAAGGTCAGAACACATGCAACACCACAAAGATCAACACGACACCAGTAAAAACTAGTGATCCTACAACAGCAAGACTTGAACGACCAAATATAGATGAAGCAGAAGAAAATGATCTGAAAATAACTTTCGGAGAATGTTTAATGACCTTAAAGAGGAAATGAAAAATTCCCTCAAAGAAATGAAAAAGACAAATAAAATATTGGAAGTCATCAACAAATTCCCTAAAGAAAACCAAGGAAAAGCAATCAAACATGTGAAAGAAACTATTCAAGACTTAAAAACTGAAATAGAGGCAATAAAGAAAGCACAAGTTGAGGAAATTATAGAAACAAAGAAACATGCAAAAATGACCAGGAACCACAAATGCAAACATAAAGAGCAGAATACTACAGATGAAAGAGAGAATTTCAAGCACTGAATATACAATAGAGGAAATAAACTCATCAGTCAAAGAAAACATTAAATCTAACAAAAGCTTAACACAAAATATCCAGGAAATATGGGACACCATTAAAAAACTAAACCTAAGAATAATAGGTACAGAAGAAAGAGAAGTTCAACTCAAAAGCACAGAAAATATATTTAACAAACTCACAGAAGAAAACTTTTCCAATCTAAAGAAAGATAAGCCTATGAAGATGCAAAAAGCTTACAGAACACCAAATAGACTGGATCCAAAACCAGTCCCCTTGCCACATAATAATCAAAACACTAAACATACAGAGTAAAAAAAGAATATTAAAATCTGCAAAGGAAAAAGGCCAAGTAACATATAAAGGCAGACCTATCAGAATATATATATGTTGATCATATGATCCTCCAGAATATTCATACCTTTATGAGTTAGTCAAAATTTAATTAGACTTAAAAGTTTGATTAATTTTGCTGAAATAATTTTAAAATTTAGACTCCTATCTTTTTATTTTTATTTATTTTAGCATTTACTACCAACTAGTACATGAATGACTTTTAGAGTTTATTGCTTATTTGATAGGGAGATAGTTTCTGTTTGCTTGTTGTCTGTTCTTTTAAAAAAAAGATATATATTAAAAAACAAAGCAAGCAAGGAAACAAAAAACCTTCATCAACTGTAATTCATTGGCAGTTACAATGAACTCCAAACACACTTTATATTATCAATATTTATAATTATTTTAAGATTAAATTAGTTTCTGATACCTATTAGAAATTCTTAAAGTTTCTGAATTTCAGGGTAATGGGTACCAGTTTGCTTCTTAAAGAGCCTGCATGAGAAGAAAGTTGAGAACCCTAAAGAGTCTTCCTAAGAAGAATGACAGTTACCATAGAGAGGTAAAACCAAGTCTTGAAGAACTTATCATCTTGGTCTATGTAATCCAGGAGAATTCATGGACAAGTTAACCTTTTGGCTCTGTCTTGAAGGGCAACAGTATATCGAACAGTAGCTATAGGGAAGAATACTTTCCCAGAAGGCTTAGATCAAAAGGGAGGTGGTGAAAATCAAGACTGAGTTCCAGGAAGACGATAGAATGTTCTACTATAGTAGAACTGAGAACTCGTGTTTTCTAAGATAGAAAGCATAAGGCACAAGTGACTAACAATAATTAAGAGCCTTCTTGGCCATTACAAAGAAATGCCAGTGAACACTATCACTAATTTGTAGCAAACTCTTTTGGCTTTGAAAAAACATTTAAAAATTATGCTCCTAGGGAGAAATTCAAGATTTGGTTATTTCTTTGAATGACTCTAATTTTGAAGCAAATCCTTTTAAAATATCCTGACAGTGACTATTGGTACCTTCCGTAGAGTGATTTACAATATCTGCTCCTGTGGCTTCATGATTTATAACCGGTAGACAATTTGCTTAGCCACAGATTTGAACTTTTTGGTCCCTGAACTTGTGACGATGCAATTTTCTAAAAATAGCTCTTACATTCTATGAGATTTGTATTTTTGCTGGACCTACCCTACTGTGTACTAAAACTATTTGACCTACGTTTAGAAGAATATTGTAATAACTAACATACTTGTCATGCAATCAACATTTGCAATCTAAGCTAATAGACAGATGTGACCTTAAACTATGTGTATCTTTTGCTGAAAGTAGCAAATGCAGAAGTTGAAAGCAACCTCCTCGAATCTCCAATAAAAGTTAAAAGTGACTGTTTATACTGGCTGATAAAAAATGAAGTTTGTTAACTGGGTCAGTTGGGGATGAGTTGGAGCCAGTGAATTCATCTCTTATAAAACTGTTAAAATTTTCTGTGAAGCATCCCATTCCTTTCTCATGTGATGCTTCCTGGACTGCACAATGATATAGTGTGAAGCCCTTTGTTAGGGTCTGGTAAAGAGAGACACCACTCAGACACAGACACACTAAAAACAGACACACAGGGATAGACACACCCAGGGCAAATGAACTAAGGACAACAGGAATCAGGCTAGCGCATACACTAGACAGACAGGACAGAAAACAGAGAGCATGAAGAAAAGAACTCAAATCTGGACTCAAGCTTGGTTTATCAACTCCAAGAAAAGGGACTTTTATTTTATTTTTTTCATTAATGTCACTCTGATGCATCAATGGTGACTTGGACTTAATCTCTAATCTGTTATATATTACATTTCACTAGTTTTATTCTCACATTTCAGTATCCTCATTCCGATGTGCTCATCCTCTCTACGTTTGACATATACGGTGAGATGGAGCTTAAGCATCCATTGTTACCTGATTCTTAGTTCTTATTGAGAATATTCTTAGTTTCTTCAATTCTAGAATTCTCCATGCCCTGAATCTGGTTCCTGTGCCTTGTCCTTTTCTTCTGTAATTTTGTAATCCTAAACTTGACTTGTTTGCAATCAAAGAACAGCATACTAACTGGTTGCTTAAAGAATATCCTCATGCTTATTTTGTACAATTGTTCATTCACTGATATTTCAAGCAATGACTATGTGCTCTGTACAGGCTAGGCACTTTCCAGGTGCTGAAGATGTGAAAAGGATTCTCGGTCCTGTTTCTCTAAAGCTTAGAATAGGATAGAAGATTCAAGTGCATCCATGATCTTATCTCTTGCCTCTTGTTTCTAGCTGTTTAGAAAAGTCAAACACGTATTTAAACATTTTTTTTTTGAGATTTTGTGTGATACAGAAGGAATTTATCTGAGGACTTTTTTAAACTAAAGAACAGACTTTAATGGATTAATTATATCTTAATTTTAAATAAAATCAGAACTATGAAATGCCAGTAAGTTAACACAGACTAATGTCTTGATGTCCAGACAAGTAGAAGAGCACATAATGTATGCTCTAACTACTGGAAATGATGCAGGCACAGACAAGGGGATGAAATTAAAACTATTTTGACAATCACTTCAAGTACAAGAAAACTGATCTGCCTCTTCTTATTTCTTTTTATTTTTTGTTAGATTGTGCCTTTTTTATTTTCTTAAAGCAACCATTGTTGCTGGAAAGAGGATTGAATGTGTGACATTGAGTAAACCTTTAACCGAAGACAGGAGCATTTTCAGGGACATGAAGAATGAGTGTTTTAATGGGCTTACAAATTAGGACATGTATTTCCAAACAGAAGAAATAGCAGGAAAAAGGTCGTTGGAATCATGAGATGTGGTGATGTGGTTGGCCTATGATAAGGAAGCAGCAGTAGGAGAAAATGAAAGTCACAAGGAAGAATGGGGCCTATGTGTCTTGAAGTGGACACTGAGGCTCATCTCTGAAAGTAAAGGGAGTATTCCCACAGGCTTTAATTCGTATGATGCCAGGAATAGTTTCATGCATCTCAGACACTTGCATAGCGGAAAATGATTTTATCACAGAATTAAAAAAAAATGAGCCATTAAGGAAAACAGGATCATGGAGAGAAGTGGAGATCGTCCTCAGAAGTGATGAGATAAACCGCGATCCTGTAGAAACAAAGTTTAGATTTTCTTTCACATGTGAATTCTGGGGACAAATGAAAGAAAAGTCGAAGGGAGACTATTAGATTCTATAAAGTGTTTCAGGGACGAAGAGAATAAATGTTGGTAATGGGTAAAGTAATACTATATTATCTTAAACACCTGTGTGGGAAAATTACAGTTAAACAGTATTCTATTTAGTCAATACACATTGTGAGCCCGAAGCACAATTAACAAAAACTCAGAGAGAGAAAAATTGGAGATCAACCTGAAGGTCAGAAAAGCAAAACAGCCAGTCACTATCTCTTATCTCTACCTCAGTCCAAAATGGCGATTCTGCCTCCAGGAATCTCAGAATGAGTCTGAGGCTGAGAGCTGTCTCCTCCCGTTTTATATTCGTCTCTAATTCTGGAATTGAAAGCATACACCACTGAAATTCAAGGGATGCACTGCCTGGTTTCTGTGGCAACTAGTATGGCTACTAGGATTAAAGGTGTATGTTACCACTACCTGGTCTGTAAAACTGTCCAGCAGGGCTGTTTTATTCTCTAATCTTCAAGCAAGCTTTATTTATTAAAATACAAATGAAATGCCACCACATGAGTCCATTTTAGTAGTTTATATGATAGAAACATCAAGGGCCTTAAGATTGCTGACAGAAAAACATTGTTTTTCATGTAAAATAGTCACAATTTCTCATGGATTACATCCTTGAAAAGGGGGAAAAGGAATAGGAAGATACTGCTGAGGTTTTTCTATTTAAAAACCAGATTGTCTGTTAACCAGAGTCAGGTAATGCATAGGAGACATGAAGACACAGTAGGGATGTAAAAATTGATTTTAAAAATGCTCATTCAGAGCTTTCTAAAAGCCCAGAGAATATTAGTGCCAGAAAGCTTTTGGTTTTGGAGGATAAAACTGGACAGAAGATGTAAAGCTGCATGCCATCATGAGAGAGAAAGAAATGAATAAAATCACCCAGGGATCTGTTTGAAGGACAGCAGACTAAACGTGTGTTCCCGAGGGACACGTGTGTCTCCAGGTTTCATTCTCTGCTATGTGTCACTCCAGAAAAAACCCTGTCTGGTTCTTTGAAACACAAAGTTGTACTGGGGACATTTATGCAAATAAGG
This sequence comes from Myodes glareolus, assembly GCF_982192425.1. NCBI lineage: Eukaryota > Metazoa > Chordata > Mammalia > Rodentia > Cricetidae > Myodes > Myodes glareolus. Next base: position 17,281,720 of record NC_142045.1, on the reverse strand, counting down.
ACAAGCTAAAATCCTACAAAGGTGTGCAGAGAGCAGAAAACAGGCTCCGGTGCATTTCAGGAGGAGATATTTCACCACCTCTGTCTGCTGTTATTCCTTCACATCATACTGTTTCCACTTTTAGGAACTCGCTGACTCAAATTCCTCATATGGGACTCCGCTATGCACTTCCATGTCATGTCTACACTAGACAACAGCCTTCCTTCCCTCCATTCCCTCCCCCTTTTTGTCCTCCCTTTTTCCTTCATCTCATTGACTTTTCCAATGAACAAAATACTCAAACTCATAATATGTTCATGAGTGTAACTGAAATTGATTTAATCAGTTTTCTATGCCATTTGCAAACTTAGATAATTATTATAATTTAATATTCAAAAATTTGATCCAAACTTTGTAGTTATTACATATTCAACTTTTATTACTTACTATTCAAATGCTATATCTTTAAAATAATCATAATCATAATAATAATAATAGTAATAATAATACACTTAGAAGCCATTTGAAGATATTAAAACCACAAAAAATATAGAGTGATAATGTTCTGCTTCAAAAATAGTGCTTAGCTATAGAGAATGTCTTCTGCGTAGTATTTTAGATTTCCACTGATTTGAACTTTATTGGAACCGGCAACCCCATTTCTGTATCCAGAGGCAATGCCTTAGGCATTTCTTACTATTTTCATCATATTCACTGGAAAATATAAGTATATTTATCTTTAAAATGCTTAAAATTATTTGTGCCCACATTTGATCTAGTTTTGAGACTTTATCATCATGAGTATGGGTGGTGCTTATTTAAATTTCACATCTTAGATGTTTTGAGTGTTTTAATCCAGCATAGAAAATTGATAATTGCAAATAAATTATCTGCTTGCATGGTGTTTTATTCTTTATTTTCATGTGCCCCATTCCTTTTATTGTTTCTTGTGTTGCCCCGGATTTACCTCATTGTCTTATGCGTGGTATACAAGTGTTATATCTTTGAGAGGCACCCTCACTCCTCCTTTGTGAGTATGTGGAATATAAGCATGTGTGTGGTGTATCCAGGTGCATGTTGGGGATAGTGTTTGTGAAGGGCAGCACTCTTATATAATGTCTTTGAGACAGTGTCTTCATTGAACCTGGAGCTAGAGTTGAGGCTAGCTCTTCTTGTCTATTCTTAAAACACTGGGGAAGGAGTGTGCAGAGCTACATCTGACTTTTTACCTCAGTGATGGGCATTTGAACTCATGTTGTTATGCTTGAGTAGCTAGCACTCTTATATAATGAGCATTCTCCTTGCCTATCCCATTCTATACATTAGATTCAAACTGATAATTGAAATATGCATACACAGACACAGAAAAACTTTCCTTTTTTTCCAGTGGAAACCAAGTACTGGAACATTTGCCTTTGGATTTATAGATAAACAAAAAGAGTTGATTTCTATAAGAAGTCTTTCAAAATGCAATAGATGATTTGTGATTTTGTTTCTTATTCTTACCTAGCAAATTATATTTAAACTTGGGGCCTCTGAGGGTCATTGTGTTGGTAGAATTCACTTAGGACTTGAATAGGTTTGTTTTCTGTTTCGTGTGTAGCAGTCATTTTAGAGAGACAGAAGCAGAGGCAGATAGACAATATGGCTTCATTAATCTGTTTAATAAGGTACAGAGAATATTTTGGTAAAAGAAATATCAGTGGGCACACCTGTGAGGATTATATAGAGTGGATTAATTGAGGTGTGAAAACCCACTCTAAATGCTAGCAGGACTATTTCCTGAACTGGAGTCCTGGATTGAATAAAATGAGAAAGTAGAAGCATGCTCACTAATCTCTACTTCCTTTCTGCGAATCCAGTATGATCAGACTCCTCATGATCCTGTTGTTAGAACTTCCTCACTGTGGGGGACTGAATCCTTCAACTGTGAGCCAAACCAAATTACCCTTTCTCCCTTCAGTTGCTTTTGTTGGGACATTTTACTACAGCAATAAGTCATATAAGAAATGAGGTAGGTAACAGGAATAAACATTTTGAACAGCTAAAGCAAGCAGTAGATCAAGCTCAGATCCAAAAGTTGTGCAGTACACAACTACATTTGATTGACTAAACAAACTAAACAGTTGGGCAATTGTGTAAAAAGTGTCTTGAGAGAACAGCAGGTCATAAAGTAAGCATAAGAAATTGTTATTCCTGAAATAATCGTTGGAAACCAAGTCTGCAACAATTTGATTCACTGACTTTCATCACTTATTTTTCTTTTCTGAAAATAGCAATGGTTTAATCATTGTATGTAAATCATGACAAACTATATTAAAGCTCTCATAATGTTTCAAACCAGTTCTGAGACAAGATCCCAGATTGCAGCTATGAAGAGAAATGAAGGAGGAAGCACAGCTCCATTGTCATCCTCAGGAGCAGGAAGAGACCTAGGTTTTTAAGGAGTCTTGACTCAGACCCAACTGGGAATTGTGGCTTCAACACAGAGTAGTTTCAGGGTAAGTCAGTATGAAGAAATTGGTTTTGCTTGTTTTGGTGGGTTTTCATTGTTCTTTGTTTTTTTCTTTGCTTGTTTTATGTCCTACTTGAATATATTGAAAGCATAAGCATGGGAGTTAATAGAGAAAAGGATGCTCAGAAAGACACATGAGACAGAAATATTGCTTTGAATGTCGAAGAGAGGCTCCTGCTTCATCTCACCGAGTCTATAATTTCTTTGTAAAATGAATATTAAACAGATCTGATGTGGGGTTCCCCTCTCTATGCTGTGAATATGTTTTATTGCCATTGGTGAATAAAGAAGCTGCTTGGGTCTATGACAGGACAGAATATAGTCAGACTGGAAGAAATAGCGAGAGAGTAGGCAGAGTCAGGGGAGAAGTCATGTAGCCACCACAGAAGACAGATGCCAGGTGCCTGATAGAATCTTACTCGTAGGCTAGAACCATGTGGCAATGCAAAGATTAATAGAAATGTGTTAATTTAAGATATAAGAGTTAGCCAATAAGAAGCATGAGCTAATAGGCCAAGTAGTGTTGTAATAATATAGTTTCTCTGTGATTTTTTTTGGATCTGGGTGTCCAGGAAATAAACAAGTAGCCTCTGCCAACACTGACCAATCTAAATTTTGTGTAGGTGAAGTTTGTCTTTGGAGTCTAGCTGTTAGTTTCTGATCCCTTCTCTTAGAGTAGTCATCTATTCCTAAAATACATCAGGAATCTGATTATGCTTTTCTATTGTGAAATGGGCTTTTACCTACATTTGCTGTCTAGTAGGGGGAGCTTCCATATTTGTTCTTGGTTTTAACAACATCATTATCTTACATACTTTTGCATTTTACCTCTTTATGTAAAATACTGTTTCTATTTTCACATGCAATAGAATATAAATGATAGGGGAGTTCAGCCAATCACTTTCTGTTTGTGGGGGCATGTCGCCCTTAGGCTAAAGCTTGCCTATAAACCAGCAAGCACGCTCCCACTAGTTCTCTCTCACTTGGCTCCTGTGTCTGGATGGATTATTCGGATTCTGGTGTAAGCTGGTGTAAGTCTTACTTCTGTTTATTAAAGCTATACATTTTGTATTAAGATAGTCTGGGGACTTTTCATTACCAATCGCCCTGCGGCTTCATCTGGTGTCCAACGTGGGGCCTTTTTCCCTCCTTGTGGCGCGGGCCTAGCCACCTGAGCGCGCTCAGCACCTGGGGTCCATTGGCGGCCCCACGGCCTTTACCCTGACTAGCCAGTTCCTAGCTTAAGTGTGAACCATATTCACGCAGTTGCGGCTGAAACAGTAGGCAGCTATCTATAGCTTCCTTAGGTGCTCCATAAAGCCTGCACTGGATCCCAACTCCATTCAATAGAATCTGGGCGGGGACTTTCCGGCTTCTGCAAATACCTTGGAACTCGGGCAAGCAGCAGCGGCAGTGTATTCCCAGTGTATTCCCTGCAGCTCCAACTGAGTTTGGCTTGCACTGCTAGCCTGAAAGTAACCTCTGGATTTGAGTATATATATATTTCAGAATCTTTCCAGGTTGGCGCCATTGCCACGTGGATTCAGGTGCACCCCCACCACTTACTGGCAGGCAAGGGTCATTACAGGTATGATTTTTCTTTTCGGTTGAAAACAAATAAATAAATACAATTTCTTTTGATTGGACTTGTCAGAAAATATTACTATTCAAAAGTTCAATGGCCTTTTTAATTGCACCATGGAGGATATCCTCCATGAGGTTTCTGATATTCCTCTTCCTTGCTTATTTCTGGGACTTGTCGCTTTTCTGGTGTTTGGATATTTTATAAGGATGATGCAGTCCTTCCAGACTGAATCTGCAATGCTGAGGGCAGAGATTAAAACCTTAAGGACAATGCAGACTGACACCAACCTCCTCAAAAAAGAGTTTGGAGTTTTCAAGGAGGAGATTAGATCAGAGTTTGGAGTCCTCAAGGAGGGGACAACCAAAATGACTTGTAACCTCCAGTCCGTGACTGTAAGTGCTGAAACATGAGCTGAGAGGATTAAAACCATTGAATGTGAAAATTGGACTTTATCAAAAGGGTATGATAGATTAATTGACAGGATTTCCATACAAGAAGGCACAGTACATGCTATGCAGATTATGTCCAAGGAGGATATGGTGTCTCTGACGGACAAGCTCCATGCCTTAGAATCGTTAATGAAGGCTTAGGAGCATAATACTGGACAGGAAATTCAGGACTTACAGAAGGCAATGGTGAGCAGATTTAATAAATTTGAGGAAATTATAGACTCTGATAAACAGGAGCAAAAGGTAGAAAGGCAACATTTACCTCCGAAAACTCTGAGTCTACACAGAGTTATACCTGCCTTTCCAGTAATAGCATCAGAAAAGATAACTGGCTCCAAAAACCCTAAGGTCATTAAAGAACATACATGGGAGCCTATACGTATGAATGACCTGAAAGAATGGAAACAAGCAATTGTAAATTATGGACTACATTCATCCTTTGTTAGAGAGATGTTAAAATCCTGGGCTCTGAGCAGCAGGGCCACCCCTCAAGATTGGAACCAGCTTATGTCAGCTGTCTTGGAGAACGGACCTTTATGGCATTTCAAATGCCTATTCAAGCAAGAGGCCAAACTTTTACAACAACAAGAATCAGCGAAAGGAATTGAGGTTTCTCTAGATCAAATTCTAGGTGAAGGACTTTCCTCTGATCCTCAGGAACAAGCTCTTTATGATGAAAACATTTTATCCATATGTGCCACAGCGGCTCTTAGGGCCTGGACAGGATTCAAGACTCAGGTCAGAGAGTAGAATCATATATCAGGGTAAAACAGGGTCAGAGAGAACCCTTTAGTGACTTTTTAAAAAGACTAACTAAGGCTGTACAAATAGGGATACCTGATCCAGAAGCAAGAAATATAGTAATTGAGTCTTTGGCTTATGAGAATGCCAGCGTAGAATGCAAAAGGATCCTGGGGCCTTTAAAGATCAGATCAGCGCCTTTGGATGAATGGGTTTTACATACAATGAATGCTGATACATTTGATTATGGCAATGAAACATGGGTGCAAGAAGCAATTTCCAAAGGTAAAAGGAGACATCAGATTACAAAATGCTTTCATTGTGGCAAAATGGGACACATGAAAAGGGACTGCAGACAATGGAATTCCAGGAATAATGCCTCTTCTAGGAATAACAGGAATAGGAGGACTCAGCCTTTCAGGTTTATGTAGGAGAGATGGAAAGGGCAGGCCTTGGTCGAATGAGTGTAGGTCAACAAGAGATAAACAGGGCAACCTGTTGCCATCAAAAAACTCAATGGGGGAGCCTCACGCAGGCCCCCATGGCAAATGTGGTCCAGTCATTTCTAATCACTGCAGAGAACATGTCTCTTCAGGGAAATTAGAATGCCCCATGCCTGCTGCTAAAAGCAATAATGGCCTGAAGGATGAGTTAAATGTGGTGAATGAATCAAGAAATCTAAGACGACAGAGTAAACGTATATTCTGGCAGACTTCTATAAATGAACAAAGACCAAAGCTAAGAGTGTGTGTAAATGGCAAATTTATTACTGGCTTACTGGACACAGATGTGGATGTAAGTATCATTACTCCAGAATCTTGGCATCCACATTGGCCTCTTCAGGAGATAGATATTCAGTTCTTAGGAATTGGAACCGTTTCTCGAGTAAGACAAAGCATGAGATGGGCCAATTGTATAGGTGCAGATGGACAAATAGGAAAACTAAGGTCATATGTAGCCAATATTGCAGTGAATTTATGGGGCCATGACCTATTGCAGCAATGGAATACCCAAATTAACATTCATGCTGCTTCTAGAGCCTATATTTCTGAGGAAAATATTACAAGATATTACAGATGGCAGAAACTGGCCATTAGAGCTATACAAGAACACAACACAATTGATGGCTCTTCAGAGGTACCAACAGCCATGCCTCTACAATGGTTGACTGAGAAATCAATATGGTCTAAACAATGGCCTTTAGCTGAGGAAAAGTTACAGGCTTTAGAAAAACTGGTACAAGAGCAATTAGATGCTCGACATATAGAAGAATCTACCAGCCCATGGAATTCTCCTGTATTTGTTGTTAAGAAAAAATCTGGTAAATGGAGAATGGTGACAGATCTGAGAGCTATCAACAAGGTTATTCAACCAATGGGCCCTCTACAATCTGTAATCCCTCTGCTCTCCCTGTTACCAAAGGGATGACCTCTTCTAGTTATTGATCTGAAAGATTGTTTCTTCACTATACCTTTACAAGAAAAAGATAGAAAAAAGTTTGCCTTCACAGTGCCTACTTATAATAACTCTCAGCCTGCAAGGAGGTACCTGTGGACTATCCTCCTACAGGGAATGTTAACCTCTCCCACCCTGTACCAATATTTTGTAAGCCAACCATTAAAAATTATATGCAAACAATTTCCTAAGTCCATAATATTCCACTATATGGATGATATTTTGATCTCTGATCAAAACAAAGATACCTTAGAAAGGCTGTTTGAAGAAGTAAAAACAGTGTTACCTAAATGGGGATTGCAAATTGCTCCTTAAAAAATTCAGAGAGGAGATTCTGTTAATTATTTAGGTTATAAAATAGGTTTACAAAGAATTAAGAAACAAAAGGCACAAATCAGGAGAGACCGGTTATGAACTCTTAATGACTTTCAAAGATTATTAAGAGACATCTCCAGCCTACGACCGGCTGTTGGGATAACACCTGATCTAATAATTCATTTAAACAAAACCTTGGATGGTGATAAAGACTTAAACAATCCCAGAGAATTAACAGCTGAAGCAGAAAAAGAACTGACAATAGTTGAAGAAAAATTACAGGAGGCTCATGTGGACAGGGTAAATCCAAAGCTTAGTTGTATTCTCGTTATATTGCCTTCCAGAATGTCTCCTACAGGAATCTTGATGCAAAGAGATGATCCATTATTGGAATGGATCTTTTTGCCACACAAAGCAAGTAAAAAATTAAAAACTTATGTGGAAAAAGTCTCTGAATTGATTATAAAAGGAAAGTTGAGACTTCATCAATTAGCAGGTATAGACCCAGCAGAAATTATAGTGCCTTTCACTGCTGATGGGATAAAAAAGTTGTGGGAAGACAATGAACCATGGCAAAGAGCTTGTGCTAATTTTTTGGGAGAAATCAAAAACAATTACCCAAAAAGCAAGAGACTTAATTTTATAAAGAGAACTTCCTGGATCCTTCCTCGAATTGTCCGTGATGCTCCAATAACCGGAGCCCGTACATTTTATACTGATGCTAATAAATCAGGGAAAGCATGTTACAAATAAGAAGAATTGAGTAAAGTGGAAAAAAGTGCTTATGATTCTGTCCAGAAGGCAGAATTATATGCCATTTTTATGGTGCTTAGGGATTTTAAAGAACCTCTTAATATAATTACTGACTCACAATATGCAGAAAGAGCTGTCTTGCATATTGAAACTGCTGAATTTATATCTGATGATACAGAACTGACCTCATTGTTTATCTAGGTACAAGACATGATTAAGAATAGGCTTGACCCTATGCATATAACACACATTCGATCCCATACAGGTCTGCTTCTGCCAGGTCCTCTAGGACAAGGTAATGCAGATATCTATCAATTATTGATTGGTAGTGTGCTGCAGGCATCTTAATTTCATAAAAAAATATCATGTCAATAGCAAAGGCTTGATAAAAGAGTTTTCTATTACATGGCAACAAGCTAAGGAGATTGTAAAGAAATGCCCTACTTGCTCTTTTTATAACCAAACACCATTGCCTGCAGGGACTAATTCAAAATGTATTAAAAGGAATGAAATTTGGCAGATGGATGTGTTTCAATTTCCAGAATTTGGCAAATTAAAATATGTACATCACACCATTGACACGTATGCAGGTTATCAATGGGCAACTGCTTTAAGCTCAGAAAAAGCTGATTCAATAATCACTCATTTATTAGAAGTTATGGCCATCATGGGTATACCTACACAGATAAAGACAGATAATGGTCCAGCTTATGTTTCTAAGAAAATGAAACGATTTTTTGCTTATTATAATATTAAGCATGATACAGGTATACCATACAATCCTACAGGTCAAGCAGTTATAGAAAGATCAAATCGAACTATAAAAGATATGTTGAACAAACAGAAAGGGGTGGAAAATATCCCCAGGAATAGGTTGCATAATGCTTTATTAACCTTGAATTTTCTCAATGCTAATGAGAAGGGGACAACGGCTGCAGAAAGACATTGGATATTGAAAAGTCTGCTGAATTAAATCAACCAATTTATTTCAAGAATGTTTTGACCTCACAGTGGAAACTAGGAGATGTGCTGCGTTGGGGAAGGGGTTTTGCTCTTGTTTCCACAGGAGAGGAAAAATTGTGGATACCATCAAAATTAATAAAGGTTTGGTTTGAAGAGGAGAAGCCTCTCGAAAGAGATAAAGGATAACTCACTTACAAGGATAATAATCACACCAAAGGTAAGAGAAATATATAGGTTGGGGGCAGGGTTCTCTTCTTGTCTCCACAGGAGAACGCTCATTTTCAAAGGCTCCAAGGGACCCTGGATAATTGAATATAGAAACCACCTACGACCCAAAGAGGATCTACAATGAATCCAAATAGTTTAGGTAAGTATTACTATTTTTTTTAATATGTACTAATGTGCATTTATTTATAAATATGTAGAGCTGGTTTTGGAGTTGGACAATGGCTCAGTCCCTATTCATTTCCAAGCCTGTTGATAAGAGATATCCCAGATTTTCTGTCTCATGTCAAGAGCCAAGATACGGGACAGAATAACTACAATTGATAAATTTTCTTTGCCTTTCCCCATATCTGTTTCTATCTTTATTAATATTTATATATATATGTGTGTGTGTGTGTGTGTGTGTGTGTCTGTTTATGTCTGCTTAGATAATGTTTAAGTTTTCTATGTTAAACATTAAATTTTCCTGCAGTAATCTTTAAAGCTTCTAGGATGAAGATGGGGCCCCACAACACCAACTCCACCTCGTTACTATGACGTCCTAATGTTGATAGTGTTATTTTTTAGACCTGTTTTTTGGTACCAGCTACACAAAGCAGTTCCGGATGATGCACAATATTTGACAACACTCCGGCCAGAAGTCATCTAATTACTTAGAGACTATTTACAACTTTCTCACACCAAATGTTAATATGGGAATTTTACCATCAATTATTTTCATAGGACCCCCTAAGAGAAACATCGTGCCCATGACAGCTGGAAGCAATTTTAGAGGACGACGTCCCCTCTCCCAGTAGAATTTGCCCTCAGGTTTAGGGACATCAGGTTGGGGTTAGTTATACTTGATATAGAGATGAGAGAATGGGGGAGGTATTTTGTAAGCTCAGGGGTGTTTATCAAAAAAGAGAGGGGATTTATTGGGATAATAATATATTGGTGTTTGTGAGTTATTGTTTTTAGAAAATTGTATTGGTGTTGATTTTTGTACATTGATATATTGAATATTGTATGTGAGTATGCTTCTACCTCTATTTGTATTGATATATATATACATATATTTTCATTCCTACCTCTGATTAATATATTTATATAATGATATACATTGTTTACATTTGGAAGTCACTGTCCTCACTCATTGCACAGTTGTTCATTCTCTTAGTCTTCAAGTTAGATAGATAGAAATCCATAGTCATATATGTTTATTATATTTATATTTAGGCTAATCAGGTTATTTAGGTTCATAGAGATCATACTTAGTGTAGATAGTATAATCTTCAACCTCTTTGAAGAGCTGTGGAAAATGGCCTTTAATCTAACTCATAGTTCTATAGTAGTGAGACACAATTGCTCCTGGCATCACCGCTCTACTCCCGAGAGAATGTTGAGCACCAAAGACACTCCACATGGAGCTTGTCTTCTTCCTGGCAGAACTGGCTTTTGGGCAAAGAAAAGGCCCATACTTCGACCACTGACAGAATTACAGAAAATCCATAAATGGATAAAAGCAGGATTTTCTTATCTTGCCAAGACAGGGTAAGAGAGTCCTAAAAGGTTTCTTGCCTTTGAAAAATGACATGTCAGTTACATCAGGCCTTAGCCAAATTTGGTTGACTCAACATTGCAAAGGAGACTTTGGGTGATTGCCCAGGTATTCAGTTGTCTCTTCCATTCGTTGCACATTTCGGAAGTTTCCTGCTTGTACTTCTGGGCTGCTTGAGTAAAATTATTTTCCTTCTCAGATCTTTGATGGAGTTGAAGATTAGATAGTTGTAGTTACCATATACATTATTTAGATTCCCTGAAATAGAATGTTTAGTAGAATTTTTGTTATATGTTTCTTGCTTAACATTGTTTGTTGTTTGTAACTTTATATTTATTATTTACTTCTATTGTATATAGTTGTATTTGGTTTGGTTTTGTCTTATTTTAGAAAAAAGAGGGAGATGATAGGGGAGTTCAGCCAATCACATTCTGTTTTGGGGGCATGCCGCCCTTAGGCTAAAGCTTGCCTGTAAACCTAGAAAGTGCATTCCTGCTATACTCTCTCTCGCCCAGCTCCTGCATCTGGATGGATCATTTGGATTCTGGTGTAAGCTGGTGTAAGTCTTACTTCTGTTTATTAAAGCTGTATATTTTGTATTAAGATAATCTTGGGATTTTTCATTACCGATTGCCCTGCGGCTACAGCCAGTAGGCAGGCAGGAAGTATAGGCGGGTCGAGCAGACTAAGAAAATTCTGGGAAGAGGAAAGGCAGAGTCAGTCACCAATCAGGTACAGAGGAAGAAAGATGAAAATGTCACACTGATAAAAGGTACCAAGTAACGTGGCTAATCATAGGCAAGAATTATGGATTAATTTAAGTTATAAGAGCTAGTTAATAATGAACCTGAGCCAATAACCAAACAGTTTAATAATTGTTATAACCCTCTGTGTGTTTCTTTGGGACTGAATGACTGTGAAATTGGGTAGGACTTCATTTATAAGATTTTATTTAAAAAGACACACACACACAAAATAAATTTTTAAATCCAGGAAAGAAAAATCTGAAGTATTTGAGGACGTTTTCCTAATAGTTCTATTTCCTCATTTTTATAATGTTCTTAGTGATTGCAACAGGCTGGATGATAAGGCAAACTTCTTGAATTATAAACCAAAGGCCGCTCCAAGACTATTCTTTAACATTCTTAAATAGAATCTAAAATTTTATTGACGTCTTTTTCATGAATTCTATTGAAATCTAAATATTTTATTGAAATATAGTCTAAATGTAAGAAGCTATTTGTTACTAAGAGCACAAAAAAACAGAAGACATACACTATCTACCAACTTTCTAAAGAATTATAAGACTTGAAAAAAGTTGACTACATTGAAGAACAGTCAAGTAGCAACATAAGTCAAATTGTTTCATTTTCACCCTATGTATGTAATTGAAAATATCAGCAAATATTTATGTTCAGACTTCATTATTCCTTTATCTTTTACAGACATAGTTTAGCTACATATATGAATTCAGCTAAAATCAATAAAAAACATCTAAAAGAATAACTGTTTTTATAGAATTACAGCAAAGAATATTGTAAAGTTATTATTTATAAGTCACACACTCTAAATACTTATATCATTTTAATTTATAATAGCTATAAATGCACAGAAATATTCATATATTCTGCCTACATTCTCTAAGTTAACAAAATTTAAAAAATAATACATTTAAGCCTATACTAGTACTATGTTTGCCATCATTAGTTGAAACTAATAAAACTGTTTATGTAGAGAGGGAGGAGCAATTTGAGCAAAGGATCCAAGACCATGATGGGCAAACTCATACAAACAGCTTACTCGAGCTAGTGGGAGCTCACTGGTCCAGACTAAAAGCTAGGGAACCAGCATAAGACTGAACTAGGCCTTCTGGTGACAATTGTGTGGCATGGGCAGTTTGTGGGGCCCCTAGCAGTTGGAACCAATACTTATCCCTAGTACATGAATTGGTTCTTTGGATTACATTCCCTATGGAGGGATGCCTTGCTCAGCCTAAATACAGAGAGGGGACCTGTGGTCCTGCCTCAAGTGATGTGGCAGACTTTGTTGACTACCCATGGAGTCATATCTATCCTCTTGGAAAAGTGGATAGAGATGGGGTGGGGAGAAGATGGGGTACGGGGAGTGTCAGGGACTAGCCTCAACAAAAACACCACTCACCAGCTTCGGGCCCGTGGCAGGGTCCCGGTGAGGAGGAGCTCGGGCTTTCCCTGACCCCATAGACGCCCAGGTCACCCTGCAGTGCTGGCTCCCCCCTCCCGCTTGCCATCCCAGCTCCAATCCAGGTACAAATTCCTATATTTCTCCCTTCCCCCTGGGGCCATAAAATTTCCCCAGCTCACCTGCCGTGCGAGCTGGGCCTGCATTGTAAGCGCATCCCGGAAAGAGGGAGTGACTGTGCTTCAATAGCCTGCCTGAGGAAAGGTGGGCATTCTGTCAGTGAAGTCCCTGCCCAAGAAGGGAACCTGACCCGGTAACAGAAGTTCCAATAGAGAGCATTTGAAGTAAGAGATGAGGCAAGACCTCATCCAACAATCTGAAAAACAACATGAAAACACCAGATCCCAAGGACCCTACAATAGAAGGACTTGAACACCTTAACCCAGAAGAAGTGGGAAAAGTGCCATTATGAAAGCAATAGAGTCCCTTAAACAGGATATGAATAACTCCCTTAAAGAATTGGATGAGAAATATAACAAAAAGTTTGAAGAAATGAATATAGAAATAGATGAGAAATATAACAAAAGTTTGAAGAAATAAGTAAATCCATGAATGATACCCTGAGAAACCAAGAAAAAACAATCAAACAGGTAAAGGAAACAGTTCAAATTGAAAACTGAAATGGAGGCAATGAAGAAAACACAAACCGAGAACCGGCTGGATATGGAAAACCTAGGTAAACGAACGGAGACTACAGAATCAAGCAGAACCAATAGAATACAAGAGATAGAAGAATGAATCTCAGATTCTGAAGATACCATAGAGAAAATAAATGCTCTGGTCAAAGAAAATGGCAAATCCAACAAATTCTCTTCACAAAACATTCAGGAAATCTGGGACACAATAAAAAAACCAAATCTAAGAATAATAAGGATTGAAGAAGGAGAAGAACTGCAGATCAAAGGCCCAGAAAATATATTCAACAAAATTATAGAAGAAAACTTTCCCAATCTAAAGAACGATATTCCTACGAAGGTTCAAGAAGCATACAGAACACCGAATAGACTGGATCAAAAAAAAAAAAATCCCCTCGCCATATAATAATCAAAACACAAAACATACAGATTAAAGAAAGAATTTTAAGAGCTGCAAAGGAAAAAGGTCAAGTAACTTATAAAGGTAAACCTATGAGGCTTACACCGGACTACTCTATGGAAACCATGAAAGCCAGAAGATCCTGGATAGAGGTACTGCAGAAACTAAGAGACCATGGATGCAAACCCAGACTAGTATACCCAGCCAAGCTATTGTTCACTATCAACGGAGAAAACAAAATATTCCAGGATAAAAATAAATTTAAACAATTCGTAGCCACAAATCCAGCCTTACAGAAAGTAATAGAAGGAAAATCGCAACCCAAGGAATCCAACATTGCCATCACTGCCTACAATAACCCAGACATTTAGCGACCCTTCACAACCACAACTCAAAGAAGAGAAACACACAAACTCTACTACATACACACACACAAAAAAATAATAACCGGAATCAACAACCACTGGTCATTAATATCACTTAATATTAATGGTCTCAATTCACCTATAAAAAGGCACAGACTAAGAGATTGGATACGAAAACAGGATCCAACATTCTGCTGTTTACAAGAAACACACCTCAACCACAAAGATAGACATCTATTCAGAGTAAAGGGTTGGGAAAAGGTTTTCCAAGAAAACGGACCTAAGAAACAAGCGGCCGTGGCCATTCTAATATCTAAAAAAACGGACTTCAAACTAAAATCAATCAGAAGAGATGGAGATGGACATTTTATACTCATAACAGGAACAATTAATCAGGAGGAAGTCTCAATCCTGAATATCTATGCCCCTAATATAAAAGCACCCACTTATGGAAAAGAAAAATGTTTAGAACTCAAGGCAGTCATCAATCCACACACACTAATAGTAGGAGACTTCAACACACCACTGTCACCAATGGACAGGTCAATCAAACAGAAACTCAACAGAGAAATAAGAGAATTAATAGAGGTAATGAATCAAGTGGACTTAACAGATATCTATAGAACATTCCACCCAAAAAGGAAAGAATATACCTTCTTCTCTGCAGCTCATGGAACCTTCTCAAAAATTGACCACACATTCGGACACAAAGCAAACTTCCATAGATACAAAAAAATATTAGTAACCACCTGTGTCTTGTCGGATCACCACGGAATAAAGTTAGAATTCAATAACAATTCTAACACCAAAAATCTACAAATGTGTGGAAATTGAACAGTCAACTACTGAATCATCCCTGGGTCAAGGAAGAAATAAAGAAAGAAGTTAAAGTCTTCCTTGAATTTAATGAAAATAAAGACACAACATACTCAAACCTATGGGACACTATGAAAGCAGTGCTAAGAGGAAAGTTCATAGCACTAAGTGCCCAATTAAAGAAAACGGAGAAAGCACATATTGGAGACTTAACAGCACACCTCAAAGCTCTGGAAAAAAAAAGAAGCAGACTCTCCCAGGAGGAGTAGAAGATTGGAAATAATCAAACTGAGGGCTGAAATCAACAAAATAGAAACACAGAAAACAATCCAAAAAATCAACAAAGGAGAAAATCAACAAGATTGACAAACCCCTATCCAAACTAATCAAACGGCAGATTGAACACCCAAATTAATAAGATCAGAAATGAAAAGGGGGACATAACAACAGACACAGAGGAAATTCAGAGAATCATTAGATCTTACTACGAAAGTTTATATGCCACAAAGTTGGAAAATGTACGAGAAATGGATTGGTTTTTAGATAAATACCATATACCAAAGTTAAATCAAGACCAGGTGAACAATCTAAATAGACCTGTTAGTCGCGAAGAATTAGAAGCGGTTATCAAAAACCTCCCAAACAAAAACAACCCGGGGCCAGATGGTTTCAATGCAGAATTCTACCAGACCTTTCAAGAAGAGCTGATACCTATACTCCTTAAGGTATTTCACAATATAAAAACAGAAGAGTCATTGCCAAACTCTTTTTATGAAGCTACAGTTACCCTGATACCAAAACCACATAAAGACACAACCAAGAAAGAGAATTACAGGCCAATCTTACTCATGAACATCGACGCAAAAATTCTCAACAAAATCCTGGCAAACCGATTCCAAGAACACATTAGAAAAATTATCCATTATGATCAAGTAGGCTTCATTCCAGAGATGCAGGGCTGGTTCAACATACGCAAATCCATCAATGTAATCCATCATATAAATAAACTGAAAGAAAAAAACCATATGATCATCTCATTAGATGCTGAAAAAGCATTTGACAAAATCCAACATCCCTTTATGATAAAGGTGTTGGAGAGATGGGGGATACAAGGATCATACCTAAATATAATAAAAGCTATTTACAGCAAGCCGACAGCTAACATCAAACTGAACGGAGATAAACTCAAAGCCATTCCATTGAAATCAGGAACAAGACAAGGCTGTCCACTCTCCCCATACCTCTTCAATATAGTGCTAGAAGTTCTAGCAATAGAAATGCGACAACATAAGGGGATCAAGGGGATTCGAATTGGAAAGGAAGAAGTTAAACTCTCGTTATTTCCAGACGATATGATAGTATACGTGAGCGACCCCAAAATCTCTACCAAAGAACTCCTATAGCTGATAAACACCTTTAGTAATGTGGCAGGATACAAGATCAACTCCAAAAAATCAGTTGCCCTCCTATACACAAAGGATAAAGAAGCAGGGAGGGAAATCAGAGAAACTTCACCTTTCACGATAGCCACAAATAGCATAAAATATCTTGGGATAACTCTGACTAAGGAAGTGAAAGACCTATTTGACAAGAACTTTAAATCTTTGAAGAAAGAAATTAAGGAGGATACCAGAAAATGAAAAGATCTTCCTTGCTCTTGGATTGGGAGGATCAACATAGTAAAAATGGCAATTCTACCAAGAGCAATATATAGATTCAACGCAATCCCCATCAAAATCCCATCAAACTTCTTCACAGACCTTGAGAGAATAATAATTAATTTTATATGGAAAAACAAAAAGCCCAGGATAGCCAAAACAATCTTATATAATAACGGAACGTCTGGAGGGATAACCATCCCTGACTTCAAACTCTATTACAGAGCTACAGTATTGAAAACAGCTTGGTACTGGCATAAGAACAGAGAAGTCGACCTATGGAATTGAATAGAAGACCCAGTTATTAACCCACAAACCTATGAACACTTGATTTTCGACAAGGGGGCTAAAGGTATGCAATGGAAGAAGGAAAGCATCTTTAACAAATGGTGCTGGCATAACTGGATGTCAACCAGTAGAAGAATTAAAGTAGATCCATATCTATCACCATGCACAAAAATCAAGTCCAAATGGATTAAAGACCTCAACATTAATCTGACCACTTTGAACGAGATAGAAGAGAAAGTAGGAAGTTGTCTACAAGACATAGACACAGGAGACCACTTCCTAGGTAGAACCCCAGTAGCACAGACGATAAGAGAATCAATGAATAAATGGGACCTCCTGAAACTGAGAAGCTTCTGTAAAGCAAAGGACACTGTCAGTAAGACAAAAAGGCTACCTTCTGACTGGGAGAAGATCTTCACCAACCCCTCATCAGATAAAGGCCTGATCTCCAAAATATACAAAGAACTCAAGAAACTAGACAATAAAACTCTAATTAACCCAATTAAAAAATGGGGTGATGATCTGAACAGGGAATTCTCAACAGAAGAAATCTGAATGGCCAAAAGACACTTAAAGTTATGCTCAACATCCTTAGCGATCAGGGAAATGCAAATCAAAACAGCTATGAGATACCATTTTACACTGGTCAGATTAGCTAAAGTCAAAAACACCAATGATAGCCTATGCTGGAGAGGATGTAGAGAGAGGGGAACTCTCATCCATTGTTGGTGGGAATGCAAACTTGTACAGCCACTGTGGAAATCAGTGTGGCGGTTTCTCAGGAAACTGGGAGTCAACCTCCCTCAGGACCCAGCAATTCCACTCTTGGGAATATACCCAAGAGATGCCCTATCATACCACAAAAGCATTTGTTCAACTATGTTCATAGCAGCACTATTTGTAATAGCCAGAACCTGGAAACAGCCTAGGTGCCCCTCAATAGAAGAATGGTTAAAGAAGGTGTGGAACATATATACACTAGAGTTTTACTCAGCGGTAAAAAACAATGACATCTTGAATTTTGCATGCAAATGGATGGACATAGAAAACGCTTTACTGAGTGAGGTAAGCCAGACCCAAAAAGAGAAATATGGTATGTATTCACTCATAAGTGGATTCTAGCCATAATTAAAGGTCTTTGAGCCTATTATTCGAGATCCTAGAGAAGCTAAATAAGAAGGTGAACCTGAAGAAAATCATGTACTTATCCTCCTGGAGATTGGAAACAGACAAGAGTCCCAGGTAACCTCGGGTGCATGGGGGGGGGTGGGTGGGAGAGTTGTTGGAAGGGGAGAGGGTTAGAGAGAATGGAGTAGGGGAGGAATGGGGAAAACTCGGGGGACTGAGATGGTGGGAGGGAGGAAGGATGGATATGGGATCAGGGAAGAATATATCTCAACTGAGTCATTTTAGGGTTTACAAGAGACTTAATTATAAATGGGATCCCAGGTCCAAGGAGAGATCCCCAGACTGTTCTCTAGACAGAGGAGAGGGTGCCTGAACCGGCCTTGGCCTATAACCATACTGATGAAGATTTTGCTTATCACCATAGACCCTTCATCCGACGATGGATGACGATACAGACGGAGACCCACATTGGAGCACAGGACTGAGCCCCCCATGGTCCAAATGAGGGGCAGAAGGAGGAAGAACATGAAAAAAAACTCAGGACCACGAGGGGTGCGATCACCCACTGATACAAGGGGACTGATCTAATGAGTGTTCACCAAGGCCAGTTGTACTGGGACTGAACGAGCATGTGATCCAACCAGATTTTCTGAATGTGGCCGGATTCTCTGAATGTGGCTGGCCCGGAGCCTTTCTGAAAAGCCATTGACATTGACACTGGGACTTGTTTCCTCTGCATATACTGGATTTTTGGGATCCAGTCTGTTTGGATACTCACCTCCTGGACCTGGAGGGAAGGGGGAGGAACTTGCCCTTCCCACAGTGCTGGAAGCCCTGACTGCTCTTAGGGATGGAGAAGGAGGAGGAGGGGGAGTGGGGGAGTGGGAGGGTGTTGGGAGGAGGGGCGGAAATGGAAACTTTCATAATTTAATAAACTTTGAAAAAAATAAAATAAAATTTAAAAAAACACCACTCACCATGGTAGAGGCTTGTGGATTTAGAAATATAGTAAAGAATATGAAGATGCAAATGAAAGTAATTAAACAGAGAAACATAGCATTCCTGTAGTACAAGGGTTGGCTATTAGCCACACTTGTAGACAATAACTTTAAGAGAGAAGAACTCTCGGCTCAACTCATAGGTGGGACCTTTGTTTGAGGTAGGATCACAATAACCTTGAAGGAACTAGAGGAAAGTTCCAACTCTATGACCTTTGATCAACATGGAAACAGGGTAACATTTTCAGACCTCCATGTGGAGAGCAGGAGGACATGAGGGAGAGGGAACTGGGATTGGTATATAAAATAAGATTTTTTTTTTAAAAAAACACCTACTTACAATATAAGTTAGTTTTAAAAAGAAAAAACCTTTGCCTGATCATCATTTTCAAGTTTGATCCTATCCAAGGGTATCCTGGATTCTCCTCTGTATTCTGTAAGTATGTTTTATTGTCATTAGTTAATAAAGAAGCTGCTTTTGACCAATGACTTAGCAGAGTAAAGCCAGGCAGAAAATCTGAACAGAGATGTAGAGAGAGTAGGCAGTGCCCGGGAAATACCATATAGCCACCACAGGAGACAGACGTTGGATGCCAGATGGAACCTTACTAGTAGGCCAACACCACATGGTGATACACAGGTTAATAGAAATGGGTTAATTTACAATATAAGAGCTAGCCAATAAGAAGCGTGAGATAATAGGCCAAACAGTATTACAATTAATATAGTTTCAGTTCTGTGATTATTTCAGTTCTGGACAGCTGGAAAATGAATGAGCAGCCTTATAGATATATAATTAATATAGGTAATTTATATAGATATAATTATAGATATAAAATTAATATAGATAATTAAAATATATGGGAAGATGAACGTGGATGATAAACAAATACTATGCATTTTATATAAGGGCTATGAACATCTACAAGATCCTGGAACAAATCTCTGAGTTTTGACAGGAGATCATGTAAGAGATTTGGACTAGGTCTGTGTCTATGCTGTTCTCATCAAATGTCCAGGATTCACAACACCTGAACTTAGTCCACATGGGAATACAAATTCACTGAAAATTCTTACTAAATATTCGTCTTAGAAACTGTTCTCTAAGGAAAACATTCCACAAGAGCTATGCCTTTGACTTTGAATGGATCAGTGTCTTAAACTGATATAGCAAGCAAAACAGAGAACAAACTGTGAGTAGCAGCAGACAAACCACATCAAATGGAATGATTGCACCATCGACAAAAATGACTGACAGGGCTCAAATGAGAGAAAAAGCAATAGTGGTAACATCATAAAATGTGGCTCTTACAACCCCCAACAGACATGCCATCACTGGAAAAATACCTGCTTAAAAGTCAAACAGGCAATCTCCTACGGAGAACTCTAGACAAAAACTGTTCTATCCACACACATGTTTGAGCTTCTCTCATTCTCAATATACTAAGCCATCTTCTTTTTTCTTTTTATTCTTCTCTTATACATCACATCCTGACCAAAGTTTTCCCTCCTTCCTCTCCCCCCAGCCCCTCCCCAGAACCTCCTCTCTCTTCCCCAGATCCACTTCTCCTCCATTTCCCTTCAGTAAAGAGCAGTCTCCCAGGTAAATCAACCAAACATAGCATAACAAGGTACAATGAAACCAGACACAAACTCTCATATCAGAGCTGAACTAGGCAACTCAACAGGAGGAAAAGGGTCCCCAAAGCAGGCAAAAGTCGGGGATCTCTCCCACTGTTAGGAATCCCAAACAAATTCCAACTATGCAGTCACAGCATGTAAGCAGAAGACCTAGGTCAGACCCATACAGGCTCCCTAATTGTTGCTTCAATCTCTGGGAGCCCCTATGAGCTGTGCTTGGTTGTTTCCGTGGGTGGTATTTGTGGTGTCTTTGACCCCACTGGCACCTGCAACTCCCCCCACCCCACCCCTAGTTCTGAAGAGTTTACCTGGATGTGCCTTTTTGCTTATTCGTTTGTTTGTTTGGTTTTGGTTTTTGCTTGCGTTTTTCAAGACAGGTTTTCTCCACATAGTCTTGGCTGAAACTAGCTCAATAGGCTAGGCTGTCCTTCAGCTCATGTCTGTGCCTCCTGAATGTTGGGATTAAAGGTGTGTGCCGTCCGGACAGCTGTAGTAACTCATCTTTATCCCTGCGTCAAACAGCATTGGCATCTGTTTGAAATGTTCTATTTCCAAGCTTTTTAAGGCGTGCAATGCGCTTGATATCTTCAGCTGTTTGCTGCCCTCCTTTCCATGCATTATAGAGGAGGAGAGGAACATTATTCAAAATAGAGAGTTTAGAAAAATAGTTGAAATAACATTGTCAAATCTGAAACCAGGAGACTTTTATCTTATTCTCAGATTCACTTACAAGCTAAAGAGCACAGAACAATTTATATTTCATGACCAAAAAATGTAAATGAAGAAAGATGACTATTCTTTAATTTTTTGTTATTTGAACAATGGCACCTGATAAAATCATTAGTAGAGGAATTGATTCCCAATTTTCAGATTAAACACCAAATTAATTCCTATAGTGGCTGTACAAATTTTTACTACCACAAGCAATGGAAAAGTGTTCCCCTTTCTCCACGTTCTTATCACTATGACCTGTCACTTGTTTTATTCTACTTAACCATTCTGACAGGCGTAATATGGAATCTCAAAGTAGATTTGATTTGCATTTTCCTGATGGCTAAGGATGTTGAACATTTTTTCAGGTGTTTTTCATAATTTGAAATTCCTCTACTAAGAATTCTCTGTCTAGATTTGAAACCCATTTTTAATTGGATTATTTGTTTCTGTTTTGTTTTGTTTTGTTTGATTTTAGTTTTTGTTTATTTGGTTTTGGGTTTTGTTTGTTTGTTGTTGCTTGCTTGTTTGTCTGTTTTCTTGAGATTTTATACATATTGGATATTAGACCTCTATCAGATGTGAAATTAGTAAGAATGTTTTCCTATTCTGCAGGTTGCCTCTTTGACCTATTGATGATATCCTTTTCCTTACAAACATTTTTCAGTTTCATGAGATTCTTATTATCAATTGTAGTGCCTGGGCTATTGGTGTTCTGTTAGAAGGTCACCTGCTATGCCAATACATTCAACATTTTCTGCCCATTATCATCTATCAAGTTCAGTGTGTCTGGCTTTATGCTGAGGTCTTTGCTCTACTTGACTTGAGTTTGGTTCAGGGTGATAACTATGGATAAATCTATTTGCAATCTTCCACATACCAATATCAAGTTATACTAGCACATTTATTGATGATGCTTTCCTTTTCCAGTGTGTAATTCTGGCTTTTGTAAAAATAAAAATTCCAGAATCCATAGGTATGAATTTATGTCTGGTTAGTCAATTCAGTGTACCATGAAGTTTTTCGTTCTATAGCTCTGCAGTACAGTTTGATGTCAGGGGTGATGGTAACTCTGGAAGTCTTTTTTTTTTTATGTAAGCGCTTAGTCCTTTTAACTTTCCCTTTAGCACAACTTATATTGTGTCTCATAAGTTTAAGTACTGTGTATACATTTTCATTGGAGTCTAGAAATTCTTTAATTTCTTTGTTTATTTCTGTTGTAACCTATTTTTCATTCAGTAGAGAGCTGTTCAGTTTCCATGAGTTTCTAAGCTTCTTGTTCTTTCTCTTGTTGATATACAACTTTAATTCATGGTTCTCTGATAGGATGCAGGGAGTTATTTCAATGTTCCTTCATATCCTGAGACTTATTTTATGTTAATTACTTGGTCATTTTGAAGAAATCTCTCTGAGATGCTTAGTAGAAAGCATAGCATCTTGTGGCTTGATAGAAGTTCTGTAAATATCAAATTCATTTGGTGTATAATGTTACATTGCTCCTGCATTTCTCTGCCTAGGTTTTGTCTGGATGACCTGTCCATCGGTGAGAGTAGGGTACTGAAGCCTCCCATTACCAGTTTGCAATGATTTAAGCTGTATTAGTGTTTCTTTAACAAATGTATGTGCCCTTGTGTTTTGGGGCATATATGTTAAGAATTGCAATGTTCTTGGTGCATTTTTCCTTTGATGAATATGATGTGTCCTACACTATTTCTTTTGATTAATTTTGATTTGAAATTCATCTTGTTAGATATTAAAATGGCCACACCAGTTTGGTTATTAAGTCCATTTCCTTGGAATATTTTTTCCAACGATTTACCCTGAAGTAAATATTGATAAATATTTCATATCCATTTTATTAATTGGTGTTTTGTATTGAGGAATTGTGGCAACTGATAACAAGATATAAGTGACCAATATTGTTAATTCTTGTGTTAATTCTTGTTATTTTGATGCTATTATTGATCATGGTTGTTTCAGGGAT
The DNA here is from genome assembly GCF_982192425.1 of Myodes glareolus. Classification (NCBI taxonomy): domain Eukaryota; kingdom Metazoa; phylum Chordata; class Mammalia; order Rodentia; family Cricetidae; genus Myodes; species Myodes glareolus. Next base: position 17,258,356 of record NC_142045.1, on the reverse strand, counting down.
GGGCTTCCTTTTATGTTTGTTTTGTTAGTGTTATGTTATTTATTTTCTGTGTTTTCATAGATGTAGTTAAACTCCTTGTTTTGAATTTTTCCTTCTAGCACCTTGTGTAGAGTTAGATTAATAGATGATATTGTTCAAATTTGACTTTATCATGGAATATCTTATTTTCTCCATCTATGGTGACTGAAAGCTTTCCAGAGTATAGTAAGATACGCTGGCATCTGTGGTCTCTTAGAGTCTGAAGCACATCTCTCCAGACACTTTTGGTTTTTTGTATCTCCACTGAGTAATCAGGTATTAGCCTAGTAGGTGTACCTTTATATTTTACTTGGTCTTTTTCCTTTTAACCTTTTAATATTCTTACTTTTTTCTGTATGCTTAATGTTTTGATTATTATGTGGCAAGGAAACTTTCTTTTCTGGTCCAATTTATTTACTGTTCTGTATGCTTTTCGTATGTTTATAGACATCACCTTCTTTAGTTTATGAAATCTTTCTTCTATAATTTTATGGAAAATATTTTCTAGGCCTTTGAGCTAGGATTATTCCCCTTCCTATATTCCTATTATTCTTAGGTTTGATCTTTTCCCAGACACACTGGATGTTTTGAGTAAAGATTTTCTTAGGTATAACATTTCTTAATTGATGAATCTATTTGCTGTATCATATCTCCAATGCATGACATTCCCCCTTCCATCTCATACATTCTCTTTGTGAGACTTGCCTCTCTTGGTCCTCTTCACATTTCTATGATTTCCACCTCCAGAATACCCTCAGTTTACCTTTTCTTTACTACTTTTATTTTCATTTTCAGGTCTTGAACAGTTCTACTCATTCCCTTCAACTGATCCCCAACCCCTGGCTTTCCTTCCTTTTCTCCAATTGTTTCTGTTTTTCTGGATTTCGCTGAGGGATTTATATTCATTTCCTTGTTAAGGACCTCCATCATCTTCATAAGGTGTTTTTAAGGTCTCTTTTTTGTGCTTCAGTGATGTTGGAATATTCAAGTCCTGCTGAGGTAGGGTAGCTGGGCTCTGGTGGAAATCTATTTCCCTGGCTATTATTGGTTTTGTTCTGGTACTCGTTTTCAGATATCTGGGTTATGGATGATTATGGGTCCAAGTTCCTGGGTTTCTTTTTGTTAGGTGTTTGTTTAATTCCTTGGTTTCTGTTTTTTCCCCTGGTTTTCTTGAGAATGCAGTGACTGTGTGTTGCCTGTTTTAGTGACCATCTCAACTAGTGTGTTCATGAGGAAAGCTGGCTGGTGTTAGAGGCAGAGGGAAAGGTAGGCCAGGGGCGAGAGTCTGTTATAGCATCAGAGAAACCCTGAGGATTGGGTCTGGGAGAACAGGGAGCATGTAGAAGGTCTTTGAGCAGTCTACCTGGTCTTTTGACAGGCATGGACTGTGGTTGAGCAGAGCATGTCTGCTCCATTTGAGACTGAAATGAAATGATGAGGCAGGGAGGGAAGGCCAGGCGATGCTCTATGGGATCCACAGGAGGAATGGCCATAGAGGAAGGGAAGATACAGCTGGTATTCTGTTGCAGTGCTAGTGGAGAACTGGATGAGAAAGAGAAAGTCTATCATTTTATTTTCATTATAAAATCATCCTTTTCTGCACATAAATAATTTCCCTGGAATAATCATTATTTGTACTGTTTCCCCTTCAAGACCACATGTAACCTGCACATTTTGGTACTTGTTTGCCCACCAAGTAGCCACATCTAGCCACCTAGCTGGGTCCTCTGAAAATGCAGCTCTCAGAACTCAGCTGAGATAGATGGTGGAGAGAGGAAGTGAGAACTCGCTGAGTAGTAGACTATGTCTATCATGAAGTTCTAGAAGGATTGCCCTGAGCCAGAGATCTAAACTTAGTGAAATTGTGGAAATCAGCTCTGGAAAAAGAATGATGTGAGCGCAGGTTTTCTCCTTCACAAACAAGTAAAAGAAAATAGTCCTGGGATGTACTTAGAGTTTGGAACCAGACAAAAGACTTGATATAAAGACTGATAGCCTAGAATAAATTTTTCCTGGTGCATTAATATAACCTATTTCACATACATAAACTAATAACTTTCACTTTGTCAACATAGAGTCATGAAATTGTCATCCCACATTTTGATACCGCGATCAAATTAACAGGTATCAAATTATGAATTGGAATTGATGATTATGAGCCATAGACATGTGGACCTTGCAAAGAAACAATATATTTATGAAGTATTAGCAATGAGCTGCTATTGAATTGTCCACACCACTCAATTCATCTCATTCAGAAAATCATACTGGAAGTTAGTCAGGATTTCAAATGGGAAGCAGAAATGGGATGTTTCTCCTTTAGGCAAATAATATTACCTAAAAATATATTTTTCAAGATCCCATAAAATTTTACACGTCGTTCATGTTTTTGAAATTAATAAAAATGATAGTTTTTAATTTCACAGTTAGGAGTAAACACACAGAAACACAGGTACATACACACAAACAATCAAAAGATTAGTACTGTGTGGTGGTGCACTCGTACACTCTTAGCTGTTGGCCAAACAAGACAGGAAGATTAAAAATTTGAGCTCAGCATGGACTATGTAGTAAATCATAAAACAGTCTCTGCTATGCTATGAAACCTTCTTTCCAAAATAAATTAATAAATAAAATAGTAATAATAATAAAACATGATACAATGAATTCTATTTAATGAACAGAAGTAGAGTATTGATTGTTCCAGTCTTTTCAGTGCTACAAAAGAATTTAGTGATAAATCTTAGTAATAGGAAATGCTGTCATGTATAAAATGAAAAACAGCATTATTGAAGGCAGAAGCAAACATTGTCAACAGCCCGATACAACAATAATTTTCCTATAATCTTAGACTATTTAGTTCAGTTAAACTCCTAAACCATAAAACACAGCAAAGAAATCCATTCTTTGCCTACGCTGATTTAAAGGATAAGATATCATGCTTCAAAGCCACTGCTTTTATAGGCACACAGTTTTACTGCAGAAGTAAGACTAAGTTACAGGAGGTCTTTTGTTTTCCCTTTCGAATAAAAATTGATGAAATACAATTGGTAGTCATAGTAAGCTTTACCTTCCTTAAAAATTTATCAAATTAGCAAAGAAAAAAAACCCACCTTGAATTATCAATGCTGCTACCCTTGTTTTATGTTAATCAAAAGTACTTATAAATTGGTCTGAACTGGATGTGATGACCAAAGTTTCCCCACTCAGGAGGCTGAGACAGGAAGTTTCAGGAAAGCCAGAGCTGTGCAATGAGACATTATCTCAAAATTAAATATACAAATAAATACAATAATCAAGTTGGAATGAAGCTATGGCATAGTTATGAAGTATGCCTAGCTCACCAGAGGTCCTAAGCTTGAATTCCAGCACCAAAAAAGTCAACTCATTTATATAATACCCTTTTGTCAATTTATTTGTTTAAGATGTGATGATTCATAGGCAGAAATAGGGAAAGCCTATTAACATTAAGATTAGTAAGCTAATATTCTTTCTACCAACTTTATAAGAAAGCAATTGACCTTTAAAGGAGCCGTTAATCTTATCATAGGCAGTATATTATCTCAATGCATTGTATTTGGTTAGTATAGAATGCTTTCTTTTTTCAAATTAATCTTTTATGAATATCTCTACACCTGTGTTAATGATGTGAATAAATTAGTGTAAAGTTGCCTAATTGTTTGGTGATGAGTATTAGGGATTCCCTAACAAGGACTCCTAGTAATGGGGATACAGAGTCTGAACCATCCATCTGCAATGGCCATGCAGGGCTTCCAGTGGTGGGACTGGGATAGCAATCCATCACACAACCTTCAACCTACAATTTTTCCCCACCTGCGCGATGTGCTGAGATAGTGGTGGCACATAATTGAGGGAGTGGCCAACCAATAACTGGTCTAAGTTGAGGACCACACCATGAGAGGGATCCTAATACTAGCTGGATGGTCAAGAACCAGAGGCTGGATAGCATAGTGATCTAGGATGGAACCAAACATAGCTGGGCAGGGGGAGTCTATGAAATAATTGCAAATGATGTTCTGCTATAATCATAGACAGGAGCCTAGTATAATCGTTATCAAAGAGGCTTCATCCAGGAACCGACAGAAGCAGATGCAGAGACCCACAGCAGAACATTAGACAGAGCTCAGGGAAACCAGCAGAAGAGACAGGGTTGGTGCGGGAGAATTATCTGTATTCTGTCAATCATATTTTAATAAAATGCTGATTGGCCAGGCAGGGAGTATAGGCAGGAAAGTCAGAAAGGAAGTAGAGGTGGAGTAAAGAGACTGGGAGTATTCTGGGAAGCAGGAAGCTCCTTTCGCCATTCCTGCCCAGATCACCAAAGAGGCAACATGTGAGCTGTCACACTGAGAAAGGTACTGAGCCGTGTGGCTAACATAGATAATGATAATGGATTAATATAAGTTATAAGGACTAATAAGAAGCCTGACCTAATGGGCCAATCAGTTTATTATCTTATGGAGTCCTGTGTGTAATTTTCTTTGAGACTTGCGGGCTATGGGGTACCCTGCGGGACAGAAACCCCAACAAGCCGGCCCTCATGCTACATAGGGTGGTGGGGATTATAGGAGTCAGAGGGTTTGAGGATCTCAGGAACATACCGCATAGAATCAACTAAGCAGGGCTCCTCATCAGGGCTCAAAGAGACTAAAGTAGCAATTTACAGAGCCTGTACAAGTCTGCATTTGATCCTCTGCGTGTATGTCATAGTTGTGGAGTTTGGTGTTCTTATGGGACTCTTAACAATGGAAGTAGGGAAGGGGCTCTTTCTAGTGCCTTTGACTGCTCTTGGAGCACCTTTCCTCCTATGGGGTTATCTAATCCAGCGTAGATACAAGGGTCTGTGCTTAGTCTTCTTATAACTTGTTATGCCATGTTCAGTGATATCCCTGGGCAGCCTGCATTTTTCCAAAGGGAAATGGAGGAGGAGTGAATTTAGGGAAAAAGGGAGGTGGTGGGGGGACTGGGAGGAGTGAAGGAAGGGAAATCACAGATGGGATGTATTGTCCGAATGAATAAACAAATAAATAAATGAACTTTCATAGATAGCTACAGGTCATTTTAATTAAACTCTTTCTGGACTGGTATTGGTCACTATAAATTGAGTATAATGCTGGTATTTGGTTCTTTCCTTCACAACGTTCCCAGCAGCTTGTCTGAATCTCCACATATGGACCTGCCCTGTGTACTTCACAAGCCAGCTCTTCAGCAAGTGTTAGGTATGAAGTAGTTGTGAAGGGGCTTTTTTCTTCTCTTCGAAAATAAGCATTCTGCTGTTTTATTTCCTGGGTTCTCTCCACCACATTTTACAGAGACACCAACAGTTTTAAAGAATTCATAGATTATAAACATGAGAATAATGCTTTTCATGATTTTTATAGCTCCCCAACATTGTTTGATTAAAAACATTGTTGATTGTTTGATTAAAATCTTCTCATGTTACTGCACCCCAATGAGTAAAGAGCAGGTTCAGGAAACTGCGCAATGGTTTCGCGGAAGGACCTCCAACACTTGGTTAGGTTGTTCTTATCGCCTGTCTTACTCATGCCTCATCCTCAGTGTCGGGGCAGATGTTTAGATTCTCCATTTCTCAAATTATTCTTCAGTCTCAGTGTCTAGGGTAAAAACTGAAGTCATTCTGGTGGGGAAGTATTTCTCTGAGCAATTATACTACAGTCGAGAATTCAGAGTCTGCCCAGTCAGTTCCCCAGGATCTAATTTGATTAACAAAACTCTTTAATGGCGAATTTCCTATTTAACTGGTCACTGGTTTTTCAAGTTCCCTGGGACGTGTACCTGTAGTTGGATCTGTAGCTTTAACCTCTTATTTTCTTTACCAGTCTGCCAAAGAGATCGTGAAGGAGCAGGCTGTAAGAGGCTGGAATTTTGTATCTTTCCATGGATGTAGCTTCCAGCTATGCAGGGCACATTTTCTGAGGAGACTCGAAAGAAGAAAAGCTAATGGCGTGAAAAACCCTCTCCTGATTCCATAGTCACCCGGCGTGTCCTGTTTTATATTAAGGTCAGTGACAGTGGCTTTTATGGAGTTCGTTTTGTCTCAGCTGAGAAAGTAACACAGCCACAAATTTCTACTTAATTTTCTCTGAGGACTGAAAATCGCATGAATGAGATTTTTAGCAGTAGGTTTTCAATATCAGTGAATCTCTAGTAAAATGAGGGTGTATTTCGCACCAAGTCGGGAATTGAAGACAGCATTAACTCATGCCGTTAAACAGCAATTCTCGAGATGTGGGTCCTAACCTCTTCAGGGGTCCATTGACTCTTTCAACTGGGTCACCTAAAACCAAAGGAAGCACAAATATTTACATTATGATTCATAACAGTAGCAAAATTGCAGTTATGGAATAGAAACATAAATAATTTTATGATTAGGGTTCACCACAACATGAAGAGCAGTATGAAAAAGGTCACTGCATTAGGAAGGCAGAAAATCAGTTGATTCTATTTTAAAATAGAGATCCAAGAGCTGACCCCATGTTGTCCCAGGCAAAAACACTGCAGTGGAATGTGAGTAGAAGTAAGTAGAAGGCAACTACTTAGCCATGATCAAAAACAAAAAAGTAAATAAAAAAATTAAACAAGCAAAAAACACTGGTTAGTGGCATGCCACGCTATGCTAACCAGTGGTTTTCAACAGTAAGTCTAAAACAATAAAGCAAAACAAAAAATGTTCTTAATTGTTCTTATTTATTTATTCATTCATTTATGTAGTCTTCTCTTATATATTATATTACACCCCAACTGCAGTCCTCACCCCTGCTTCTGTAATTCCAGTCCCTCCCCCACTAACTCCCTTCTCCCACAGATTTACTCCCACACGGTTATCAACTCAACACGGCATAGCATGTTAAGATTAGGCAAGACTTTAAATCAAGACTGGACGAAGCAAATCCAATAGGACGAAAAGGGACAAGGGTAAGTAAGAGTCAGGAACCACTGCACCTACACCCACTGTTAGAAGTTGCAAAAGAACATGTAGCTGTACAACCGTAACAAAGATGCAGAGGATCTAGATTAGACCCATACACACTCCATGATTGTCATTTCAGTCTTTATAAGCCCCCATGAGCCTTAGTAAGTTGATTCTGTGGGTATGTTCTAGTTTCCTTGACCTCCCCAGCTCCTACAATCCTTCTTCCACTTCTTTGACAGGTTTCCTGGATCTCTGCCTAATGTTTGATTGTGAGTCTCTGCATCTGCTCCCATCAGTTGCTAGATGAAGCCCCTCTGATGACGATTATGGCAGGCTCCTGTCTACAAGGATAGCAGAATATCATTTGTAATCATTTCATTTGACTTTATTTCCCCAAATCATGTTTGGTTGCACCCTAGGTCTCTGGGCTAAACAGCCTCTGGTTCCTGATCATCCAGGCTCTCTTTGGTGGAGTGGGTCTCAAGTTCTATCAGAGGGTTTGGTTGAACCCTCCCACAAGTTCTGTGCCAACTTTACCTCAGCAGTCTGTGCCACATTTACCTCAGGCAGGACAAATTGTAGGTCAAGATTTGTGGCTGAATTGGCATCGCAGCCCCTCTACTGGAAGTCAGGAGATGACTGGATCTTTGTTTTACTATTTCTTGCTTCAAAGTTTTATTCTCTCTGTTTCTATCTCCAGTAAACTCTAAGTCACAAATAATTTGATAGGAAACATGATTCATATGCCGTAAAAGGTTGGAAGGAAGCTTCACCTAACCCCAGCTCCTCGGGGCTATTTCTCAGGTCTTAGGCCTTCTGGCTTGATAGCACTGAAGAATTCACAATACTCATTTTGTAGTGAAGTGTGTTTGCTCTGTTGCTCACTGCTGGAGTTGCTTCTTCTCTCTGTGCTTAATAGAAAGCTTGCAATCTTTCCGTCCTGAGATCTTCCTATTTGAACTGTTTGCAGACAAGGCCTCTTTCTTCAGAGCAGATCCCTAGCAGTATTAGCTCATGTACTTCATATGTTTACCACAAACAAATGGTTGCAAATAAAATTTGTCCTCGATTTCTTCTGTAAAAGCAAAGTAGTTCTTACTTCATACACATTGAGAAGCTTTTCATTCTGATTTATTCTTTTTCTAATTGTTTCAGCCAGCTCTTCACTATATCTTCAAGCTTTGATACCTTGAAGTATTTTTGACCCTGGAAACATTACTTCTTCTAGGGTTAATAATTTTCAGACATGGGAATCAAATATGGGGATGATTTATATGCAAATTGAGCAATCTGTGTCTGCACAGTCAACTACCCCTCTGCTTTATTCATCCAAAACATCTAAACCCTGAGGAACCTCCAAATTTTTTTTAGCCTCCAAAATTTTTATTTCTGCCTGAGAAACCAACAGTAAAGACTTTTCCAGACTCTCTCTTGTACCTTTCTCCTCTGGTTGAATTCAGTGTTTCACTGTATGGCTTCTGATTAGGGAGTACTGTTCCTGTTTCTAGAGAAATGTACCTATAAAGTGTATCTTCCTTAATGGTAGTCATTTCCCCGCCTGTATATATTATTGCTGCTGACAGAAAGAAAACCCCGTCTTCTAATCGAAATTGCATGCTTTCTTTCTATTTTTCTTATTATTATCCAGAGATAATTATCAATGAAAACTAATTGTTTGATCAACATGAATTTATACATTCTGACATCTGCAACTTTACATTGTTTTGAATGACTTCTTGGTCTGAGAACTTTTATCATTTTACCACTGACGCTTCCTTTTATAATCTGTGAAATACAATTATCTGTTCTATCACTCAGCACATGTGAATTGAAATGCAGACTATATAGTAGAGAATACATCGCAAGTTCATAGGATAATTATGATCTATCTGTGCCCTGCAAAGAATAAGGGGAAGCTGAAAAGAGAGGAACTCGGGGAATAAACAATGAATATGTACAGACAAGAGAATTTTAGCAACTTCACATCTAGGAAGAAAAACAAGAATTACTCAGGACAGATAGGCATCAACGACAAAGAAAATATTGTGTGGGTGGGGAATGGAATTTTATTTCTCTGCCAATGAAGATTACGGAGTACTTAGAATCTTGAAGATGCATGTTGCAAAGGCAGGCTATGAAACATTACCAAGGATTTTAGAATTAAAAGTGTGAGCCAGTGAGCTCACTCAGCTTGTGAAAATGCAAGTTACCAAGGCTGAAAACCTGAGTTTGAACCATGGGAGGTAAATGATCGATGGCCAGAGCAGAACCTGCATGCTGTCCTCTGCCCTCCATGTGAGTTCAGAGGTATGTGAAATTCTCCACACAAAACACTGCTACAAAATAAAGAGAATTTAAAACTGTGGAGTTTCCACTTTTTTTCCGCAGAAAGTAAAGGTCAAAGCAGCATAGTTATAATTAGTTTTCTCTTCCAGAATGATAATGTTATTAGCTACTAACATAAGGTGAAAGAGGACAGAGTTAAATGTTGTGATGCTGGTTGGTACACTAGCGTTGTTATAGGAAATGGTTATTGTGCTCATATAAGAACAAGAAGAGAAAAAATTGTTTTCAAATGGTAACTCCATGTTGGAAATTAATGATAAAGATCAGAATGGCTAATTATATGAAAAAGAGGGAAATCTAAGGTCCCAATGCTCTTGCATGAATGTATAACCCGTGATGTAACTAAAGAGTACAAAAAGTTAATTTTATAATCTTTTCAAGGAACAAGGCATATGACCCAAAGATAAAATGACATTCTAAATCATTCAAATCTGTGATGAAGGCCAAAGTGTTGCTGCTAAAGATAATATAAAAATTAGCAATTTTTAGGGGAGATATTAAGGAAAAGGACCAGGGTCAACCCAAACTAACAATGTGTACAAATATCTTTAATGGCCATTCAAAAAATAAGACAATGAAGAATTTGAACAGAGGCACACTGATAGTAGATGTAAGTATCCCCCGGAACCATGTGGTGTTGGGTGAAAATCCCAACCCGGGAGTTGTGCTGATTATCCACCATCTGTTGGTCAGGACAACCAGTGATGACCCCCAAGCGTTACAGCCACTAGCCACTTGCATTTGCTTGCTTTCTATTGCTGAAGACTTAACGGTATCATACATATTGGTTCCAAGACATATAGAACCAAGCTGGAGCAGGGCTGAAAAATTCCTCCCTCAAAGTACTAAAAGGTACTACTGGAGGAGATGCCTCCGACATCTTCCTCAAATGTTAGCAGCGTGTATCACAATACTGACCAGCCGGACAAGATGTGCTCACTAGCATAATAATGATAAATGTGTTGTGGGGGTAGCCAAATGACTCCTGGTTGGATTTGATTCATATTCCCAAAAAAGGATTCACGTCTGGAATATATTCCTGGACCAAAAATTTACAAGGAAGCTACTGCTATTGTTTTACTAAATAGACATGACATAACTATCAAATTGACTTATAAATAACAATGTTTATGTCACAGATTAGTTCTGCTACCAGTTTGCATTAGATAATTTTCATTTTTCAGTGCTCGGTGGTGACTATGGAGACTCATAACTTGTCAAAGTATGGGGAACACTTTGGTTTTGAATATCCAGCCATTAATGAGACATCTCTAATCCCCTTTGCAAGGCTCAGGAAACAGTACGCATGCAAGAAGAAAAGGAATATGAGGTGGGAAGAAGAGAAAAAAGAGACCAGTGGAATGCTGACTTCCAAGTCTCATGGGCAGCCCTCCCTTCATTGAGAAGCAGATAACGGGGATAGGGAATGAGGGAACTATTTTCTTCAGTGTTATAGCCACTGGTAAGATACCCATGGTCCTGTAAACAAATCTTCACTCATACTAGAGTCAATGTCCCTGAAGAAAATAATTGGGTAACACACAAACAGGAAGAGAGAGAGAGAGAGAGAGAGAGAGAGAGAGAGAGAGAGAGAGACCAGAGAACAGATAAGCCGATAACAGAGATAGAACGACATAAAAAGTAGAAGAGGGGTTGGCTAAGAACAGAAAATAGATTAACAAAAATAGGAGGGGATAACAGAGATTAAGGGAGAATGGATATGAAAAATACATTATATCCATACATAAAAGTCATAAGCAAACCCTTCATTACATAGTGTATATAAGTATATGCTAATAAAAATATTAAAGGAATAATTTCAGAAAATATATATGATATAGGTATTTTAGTCTATCAAGAAAGTGGTAATTTTTCTTCAAAATATTTTGTAGCAAAAGATGAAGTCTGTCATCAGTAATTCTCCTTAGTTATGTTTGGATTGGATCTCATTTCTAAGCACAAACTTTTAAATTACTCTGATTTACATTTTTACCTACTCAAGTTCCAATAATAAAAGTCATTGTCACAGACAGTGTTACTTCACTAACACCTCCCACTCATCAACTACACTTTCTGAAAACAGAATTTAAAGACAGTTTGAATCTCTAATTTAAATGATGACAATAGTTTGAGTCTCTAACTGGTAATTTCATTAAATTCTAACCTGCTGTTTTTTTATTATATCTAATAACTAGTTTACACAAAACTCAGAACAAATAGAAGATTTGTATGACTAAATATCAGATACCATACCTCTATGGTAAAAATGAGCAAAGTGCATTGCTTACAATTATTCTTTGCCCCAAGAACATCTGAGAAACTCTACAGGATAAGCGGATGATAGATAGCATAGCTATTTTAGTACATCATAAATACTGGAATCAAACAATCTGTTGTAATTCCACGAGGTATTATTATAGATAGCTCTCCTCAGTTGCTTGCTCTATGGGTATAACATATTTTAACAGGGATAATCTTAGGGAAAGAAATGATTACTTATGAACTAAAATAATTGAGAGAAAATGACACAAAATGTTTATGCCATCAGCTGCTTAGCAGATTTCACTGGATGGATAATAGAGAAAAATTACTGCACATGGCAGAGCTATGCAGGTCTGAAATAATGAGAAGTGTTATGTCAACAATAAAATGATGTCAAAAGGTATGTATCTCTTTAAATAATTAAGTGCTGAAATTATGTATATAGATATAATAATCTTTGTATTTCTAAACTGATATCAAGAAAAATATACAACATTAAATGAAAATTTCAAATTTGAAACTGAAATAAACTAGCTACATCTTCACAATGAAAAATGGGTACAGCTTAATGTTTGTGACTTGGTAGTATTGACGTTATTTGTTGTTTGCTTGTTTTTGTGTTTTAGTAGTGGATATTGAACCTATAGCCTTGCAGGGATTGAGCAAGCATTCCAATACTTTTATTTATGTATTTTGTTATTGTTTTTAACCTATCAAGTTAAATTTTTACTGCACGCATACTCTTTCTTAAGTCTGTATTTTTAGTTATTTATTTTATTATCTGAGAATTCAATATAATTATATCACTTCTTTTTCTTCCATCTAAACTTTTCCATATACTGCCCCTTGCTCTCTTCCAAATTCATGGCTTGTTTTTCATTAATTTTGTGATATATAATACATTATATGATATGATAAATATTGTATTATGTTACAATTTCTCTAGTTTTTATAATTTACTTTTATGAATGTTTCCATGGATGACCATTTAGTGTAGGATAACCAACTGGTGTTTTCCTTTCTGGAAACGAGAATTTTTCCAACTCTCAACATTTCTTAGTTGTCTGTCTTGTGTGTAGTGTTGAGTCCTTATACTCTTTCCACTGTTCACTTTAGCATATCTTTTGGTGTTGTCCTTGCTCAGCTGATGTTTATGAAGCCATTTGGGGGGGGACTTTAAGGATATAGCTTCTAATCTTTGTAGGAGGTACAATTTTGCTGCCAACTCTCTGTCCCTTGGGATCTTACAATCATTCTGCCTCATCTTTCACACTGTCTCTCAAGCCTTAGATATAGAACTTCTCTTATATATGGGTTTGTTGGGACTGGGCTACACAACTCTGCATTAAGATTGATTGTGGATTTTTGTAATGGTTGCTGTCTATTGCAAAGAGATGTTTTCTTGATGAGAGATAAGGGCTATACCTATCAAGCTAGATCCGGGAAAAGACTGTTCTCATAAAGTCTTGAACATGTAGCCATTCACTGAACTATGGTTGCTTTATCAGGGACCAAATCCTTAAAGAAAACTAATTCAATTGTTGACAGTTTTTCAGTTAATAGTTGAGTTTTTGTCAACCTCCTTCATCCATGCTGGGATATTCTCTGGCATGAGCTTATGCAAGTTTTGTGCATACTCTTACCACCCCCATTGGCTCACATGTACATCTGCACTTCTATGTCCAGAATGTTGTAAGGAAGACTGAACTTGCCTAAAGGTGAGATGATCCTTTGGGATTTCTATTTAATGAAAGAGTCTGCAAGACATTCTGCAGGACACACAAAAAAAGTGACTGAACTGTCTTAGAAATTTTCTGTTTCCTAGAAATGTCTGTTGGATACTATGGGCTTGAAGCCCAAAGATGGATTCCCCAATGGTACAGGAAAACTTTAGGTGACTGTCCAGGCAGCGCGATGTCTCTGTCATTTCTAGAATTTTGGGAGTTGCTTATAATACACTTCCTGTTCACTTAAGTAATATTATATCCTTCTAGAGTCTTTGATGGAGTTGAAGAATAGATAGATAGTTATAGTTTTCCTTAGTTATGATAAAAGATAAATAGATATAAATATTGTGACTGTAATTCTTGCTTGATAACTGTTACTGTGTTAAAGTGAAAGTCTCCTTTTTTGTTTAAACAGAAAAAGGGGAAATGGTGTGGGAGGATCTTCTTTCTATGTGTTGCTTTCATTGATCAAATAAAAAAACTGCCTTGGCCTTTTGATAGGGCTAAACTTAGATAGGCAGGAAAAAGAGAACTGAATGCTGGGAGGAGGAAGCGAGAGCCGCCCGCCATGATGCTGCCAGGTCAGACATGCTGAATCTTTACATGTAAGCCACGGCCTCGTGGTGACATACAGATTATTAGAAATGGGTTGAATCAAGATGTGAGAGTTAGCCAATAAAAGGCTAGAGCTAATGGGCCAGGCAGAAATTTAATTAATACAGATCTCCATGTGATTATTTCGGGCATAAGCTTGCCTGGCAGCCAGGAGCCGGGTGGGATGTAACAAGGACCCTGTACCTCCAACAACACCAAAAGACATTGTTCTTTTGTAGTCATCCACTACCTTTGACTCATGACTAGAACGAAGGAAAAGGAAAGAACAAACTGGGTGTAACATGATTAATAAAAGCCCAGAGACAGATACTGGGGTTCAATCTGAAGATCAGAAAAGCAAAACAGCCAGTCACTGACTCTTAACCTCAACCTCAGTCTGAAATGACAATCTTGCCTCCAGGAATCTCAGAATGAAACTGACTAAGTGTTGTCTCCTCCTACCTTATATTTCTCTCTAGTGCTGGCATTAAAGGCATGCACCACTACTACTCAGTGTCTAAGACAAACTAGTGTGGCTACTGGGACTAAATGTGTGTATAACCACTGCCTGGTCTGTAAGGCTGACCAGGAAGCTGTTTTACTCTCTGATCTTCAGGCAAGCTTTATTTATTAAAAATACAAATGAAATGCCACTACAGCTGAGCACTGACTAGCATATATGCATTCATTCTTATGTTGTTGACTCCATATGTGACTACCTACTTCAACTTCAGTGATGGATTGTATCCTGGAACTGCAAGCTGAACAAATCATGCTTCCTTTAAAACAATAATGAAATATTGGCTAATAGATGCCAGGGATGGTGTGTGAGAGAACTGACCAAAAGAAAAAAGCAAATAAAAGCAATTTAAAGTAGTCAATAACTGCTGTTCTATATTCTTATTGTGACAGAAACTATATAAATCAATCTATCTATCTATCTATCTATCTATCTATCTATCTATCTATCTATCTATCTGCCTCTCTACCTATCTATGCATTTTTTATCTGTCTCCACAATTTTAACACTATCTAGTATGTTTCTTCTGTCCATCTGTTTATCTATCTACCATCTATCTAAAATTTATCTATATATAAATCATCTGTCATCTATCCAAAATATTCATGTCATCTATTCATCTACCTACTTAGTACTTTTCTGTCACTAACTGACCTAGAATTTTTTTCACATCATCTGTGTTAAGGTCAAAGAATCATATATGTAAAATGTCAGTATTAGTGAATAATCATTTTAAAATTAAAATTTGAAAACAATAAAAGAACTAAGCATGGTTTACAAAGTTTCATGAGTCTCTATTAAAAGTGTAACTTGTCCCACATTATACGCATTATCTGAGTAAAAACAATGGAAAGAGAATAAACACATTCAAACCTTACATATCAAATCTATACACTACTTTTTCAAACAAGTTTTTCTGATATTGCAGTAACTATTTCTACAATTGTCATTTTATGTTACTAATTAAAATACTATTTACAAGATGATCCTATAATGAGGAATATTTTAAATACAGATAAGGAAATATATACTGTGATTATTATTAATATGCAGCATTTCACATGGCAGCATTCTAGCCCACTTCCCACAAGTCCTAGAATTATGGTTTTGAGCAGCTATTTTATATGAAAAATTTTTTTATAAAGATCAATCTTCTGTCAAGTTTCACTCAGTTTGGATCTGGCATATGTTAAAGTATTCCCCGTTGCATTTTTATCATCAGAAACAGTAAACTGTTCAAAGCTCAGAGGAATGGAACGAACAGCCTGTTTATGGAGTTTCATCAAAACAGAGAGAGCACAAATTAGTTAATTCATCAGTTTCATTTGTCTGGGTAACTGACACTGCCTTTAAAATTGCATCCTAAGATTCTGAAAGACTAAATGGTGTGTTTGAGGAAACGTGTGGGAACAGTTTGAACAATTTTGCTTTATTGGGAATAGTAATGTTGACAGAAAAGATGTTATAATTTGACCCCAAAATTTTAAAATGACCCCAAAACTGTGCTGCTTTGCTACATGATAGCTGCTCTCAGTGGCAATTAATAGCACTGTAAATGTTAGTTTTGTGTCATTCATCTTATCTGTGTAACAATGGAAGGGATAACTTAACTAAAATTAGTTATTTCTGATTCTGAGGGATCCTCAAGTATTGGATTTTATTGTACCATAGAGTTTCATTTCCTGTGAAGAGAAGGTATTTCCTCTTTATATGAAGCCGCAGGGCGATTGGTAATGAAAAGTCCCCAGACTATCTTAATACAAAATGTACAGCCTTAATAAACAGAAGTAAGACTTACACCAGCTTACATCAGAATCCAAAGGATCCGTCCGGACATAGGAGCCAGGCAAGTGAACTAGCAGGAGCGCACTTGCAGGTTTATAGAAAAGCTTTAGCCTAGGGGCGGCACGGCCCACAAACAGAAAATGATTGGCTGAACTCCCCTATCATCTCCCCCTTTTTTTCTAAAATAAGACAGAACCAAACCAAATACAACTATATACAATAGAAGCAAATAATAAATGTAAAGTTACAAACAACAAACAATGATAAGCAAGAAACATATAACAAAAGTTTTACTAAACATTCTATTTCAGGGAGTCTAAATAAAGTAGATGGTAACAACAACTCTCTAATCTTCAACTCCATCAAAGATCTGAGAAGGAAAATGATTTTACTCAAGCAGCCCAGAAGTACAAGCGGGAAACTTCCGAAATGTGCAACAAATGGAAGAGACAACTGAATACCTGGGCAATCACCCAAAGTCTCCTTTGCAATGTTGAGTCAACCAACTTTGGCTAAGGCCTGATGTAACTGACATGCCATTTTTCAAAGGCAAGAAACCTTTTAGGACTCTCTCACCCTGTCTTGGTAAGATAAGACAATCCTGCTTTTATTCATTTATGGATATTCTGTAATTCTGTCAGTGGTTGAGGTATGGGCCTTTTCTTTGCCCAAAGGCCAGTTCTGCCAGGAAGAAGACAAGCTCCATGTGGAGTGTCTTTGGTGCTCAACGTTCTCTCGGGAGTAGAGTGGTGATGCCAGGAGCTATTGTGTCTCACTACTATAGAACTATGAGTTAGATTAAAGGCCATTTTCCACAGCTCTTTGAAGAGGTTGAAGATTATACTATCTATACTAAGTATGTTCTCTATGCACCTAAATAACCTGATTAGCCTAAATATAAATATAATAAACATATATGACTATTGATTTCTATCTAACTTGAAGACTAAGAGAATGAACAACTGTGCAATGAGTGAGGACAATGACCTCCAAATGTAAACAATGTGTACATAAATATCTTAATCAGAGGTAGGAATGTAAATATATGTATATATATATATATATAAATACAAATAGAGGTAGAAGCATACTCACATACAATATTCAATATATCAATGTACAAAAATCAACACCAATACAATTTTCTAAAAACAATAACTCACAAATACCAATATATTATTATTCCAATCAAATTACATAAATATCTTAATCGAGGTAGGTAAATATATGTATATATATATATCAATACAAATAGAGGTAGAAACATACTCACATACAATATTCAATATATCAATGTACAGAAAACAACACCAATACAATTTTCTAAAAAAAATAACTCACAAATACCAATATGTTATTATCCCGTCACCAATCAATCCCCCCTTTTTTGATAAACACCCCTGAGTTTATAAAATACCTCCCCCATTCCCTCATCCCTATATCAGTTATAACCAAACCCTAAATTATGTCCCTAAACCTGAGGGCAAACTCTACTGGGAGAGGGGATGTTGTCCTCTAAAATTGCTTCCAGCTGTCATGGGGGCGACATTACTCTTAGGGGGTTTTGTGAAAATAAATGATGGTAAAGTTCCCATATAAACATTTGGTTTGAGAGAGTTGTAAATAGTCTCTGAGTAGTTTGAGGAGGTCTGGACAGAGTGTTGTCAAATATTGTGCATCATCCGAAACTGTTTTGTGTAGCTGGTACCAAAAAACAGGTCTAAAAAATAGCACTATCAACATTATGACATCATAGTAACCAAGTGGAGTGGGTGTTGTAAGGCCCCATCTTTATCCTAGAAGCTTTAAAGATTACTACAGGAAAATTTATTGTTTGTCATGGGAAAGTTAAACATCTACAAAGATATATACGGACACACACACACACATACACACACACACACACATATATGTATATATATATATATATATATATATATATATATATATATATAAACAGATGTGGAAAGGCAAAGAAAATTTATCAATTGTAGTTATTCTGTCCCGTATCTTGGTTCTTAACATGAGACAGAAAATCTGGGATATCTCCTATCAACAGGCTTGGAAATGAAGAGGGACTGAGCCATTGTCCAACTCCAAAACCAGCTCTACATATTTATAAATAAATGCACATTAGTACATATGAAAAAAATAGTAATACCTACCTAAACTATTTGGATTCATTGTTGATCCTCTTTGGGTCGTAGGTGGTTTCTATATTCAATTATCCAGGGTCTCTTGGATCCTTTGAAAATGAGCATTCTCCTGTGGAGACAAGAAGAGAACCCTGCCCCCAACCTATATATTTCTCTTACCTTTGGTGTGATTATTATCCTTGTAAGTGAGTTATCCTTTATCTCTTTCAAGAGGCTTCTCCTCTTCAAACCAAACCTTTATTAATTTTGATGGTATCCACAATATTTCCTCTCCTGTGGAAACAAGAGCAAAACCCCTTCCCCAACGCAGCACATCTCCTAGTTTCTACTGTGAGGTCAGCACATCCTTGAAATAAATTTGTTGATTTAATTCAGCAGACTTTTTCAATATCCAATGTCTTTCTGCAGTCGTTGTCCCCTTCTCATTAGCATTGAGAAAATTCAAGGTTAATAAAGCATTATGTAACCTATTCCTGGGGGTATTTTCCACCCCTTTCTGTTTGTTCAACATATCTTTTATAGTTCGATTTGATCTTTCTATAACTGCTTGACCTGTAGGATTGTATGGTATACCTGTATCATGCTTAATATTATAATAAGCAAAAAATCGTTTCATTTTCCTAGAAACATAAGCTGGACCACTATCTGTCTTTATCTGTGTAGGTATACCCATGATGGCCATAACTTCTAATAAATGAGTGATTATTGAATCAGCTTTTTCTGAGTTTAAAGCAGTTGCCCATTGGAAACCCGAGTACGTGTCAATGGTGTGATGTACATATTTTAATTTGCCAAATTCTGGAAAGTGAAACACATCCATCTGCCAAATTTCATTTCTTTCAATACCTTTTGAATTAGTCCCTGCAGGCAATGGTGTTTGGTTATAAAAAGAGTAAGTAGGGCATTTCTTTACAATCTCCTTAGCTTGTTGCCATGTAATAGAAAACTCTTTTATCAAGCCTTTGCTATTGACATGATCTTTTTTATGAAATTAAGATGCCTGCAGCACACTACCAATCAATAATTGATAAATATCTGCATTACCTTGTCCTAGAGGGCCTGGCAGAAGCAGACGCGTATGGGATCGGATGTGTGTTATATGCATAGGGCAAAGCCTATTCTTAATCATGTCTTGTACCTGGATAAACAATGAGGTCAGTTCTGTATTATCAGGTATAAATTCAGCAGTTTCAATATGAAAGACAACTCTTTCTGCATATTGTGAGTCAGTAATTATATTAAGAGGTTCTTTAAAATCCCTAAGCACCATAAAAATGGCATATAATTCTGCCTTCTGGACAGAATCATAAGGACTTTTTCCCACTTTACTCAATTCTTCTTATTTGTAACATGCTTTCCCTGATTTATTAGCATCAGTATAAAATGTATGCGATCTGGTTATTGGAGCATCATGGACAATTAAAGGAAGGATCCAAGAAGTTCTCTTTATAAAATTAAGTCTCTTGTTTTTTGGGTAATTGTTTTTGATTTCTCCCAAAAAATTAGCACAAGCTCTTTGCCATGGTTCATTGTCTTCCCACAACTTTTTAATCTCATCAGCAGTGAAAGGCACTATAATTTTTGCTGGGTCTATACCTGCTAATCAACGAAGTCTCAACTTTTCTTTTATAATCAATTCAAAAACTTTTTCCACATAAGTTTTTAATTTTTTTCTTGATTTGTGTGGCAAAAAGATCCATTCCAATAATGGATCGTCTCTTTGCATCAAGATTCCTGTAGGAGACATTCTGGAAGGCAATATAACGAGACTACAACTAAGCTTTGGATTTACCCTGTCCACATGAGCCTCCTGTAATTTTTCTTCAACTATTGTCAGTTCTTTTTCTGCTTCAGCTGTTAATTCTCTGGGATTATTTAAGTCTTTATCACCATCCAAGGTTTTGTTTAAATGAATTATTAGATCAGGAGTTATCCCAACAGCCAGTCATAGGCTGGAGATGTCTCCTAATAATCTTTGAAAGTCATTAAGAGTTCGTAACTGGTCTCTCCTGATTTGTGCCTTTTGTTTCTTAATTCTTTGTAAACCTATTTTATAACCTAAATAATTAACAGAATCTCCTCTCTGAATTTTTTCAGGAGCAATTTGCAATCCCCATTTTGGTAACACTATTTTTACTTCTTCAAACAGCCTTTCTAAGGTATCTTTGTTTTGATCAGAGATCAGAATATCATCCATATAGTGGAATAGTATGGACTTAGGAAATTGTTTGCATATAATTTTTAATGGTTGGCTTACAAAATATTGGCACAGGGTGGGAGAGTTTGACATTCCCTGTGGGAGGACAGTCCACAGGTACCTTCTTGCAGGCTGAGAGTTATTATAAGTAGGCACTGTGAAGGCAAACTTTTTTCTATCTTTTTCTTGTAAAGCTATAGTGAAGAAACAATCTTTCAGATCAATAACTAGAAGAGGCCATCCCTTTGGTAACAGGGAGTGCAGAGCAATTACAGATTGTAGAGTGCCCATTGGTTGAATAACCTTGTTGATAGCTCTAAGATCTGTCACCATTCTCCATTTACCAGATTTTTTCTTAACAACAAATACAGGAGAATTCCAAGGGCTGGTGGATTCTTCTATATGTCCAGCATCTAATTGCTCTTGTACCAGCTGTTCTAAAGCCTGTAACTTTTCCTCAGCTAAAGGCCATTGTTTAGACCATATTGGTTTCTCAGTCAACCATTGTAGAGGCATGGCTGTTGGTACCTCTGAAGAGCCATCAATTGTGTTGTGTTCTTCTATAGCTCTAATGGCCGGTTTCTGCCATCTGTAATATCTTGTAATATTTTCCTCAGAAATATAGGCTCTAGAAGCAGCATGAATGTTAATTTGGGTATTCCATTGCTGCAATAGGTCATGGCCCCATAAATTCACTGCAATATTGGCTATATATGGCCTTAGTTTTCCTATTTGTCCATCTGCACCTATACAATTGACCCATCTCGTGCTTTGTCTTATTCGAGATAGGGTCCAATTCCTAAGAACTGAATATCTACCTCCTGAAGAGGCCAATGCAGATGCCAAGATTCTGGAGTAATGGTACTTACATCCGCACCTGTGTCCAGTAAGCAAGTAATAAATTTGCCATTTACACACACTCTTAGCTTTGGTCTTTGTTCATTTATAGAAGTCCGCCAGAATATTTGTTTACTTTGCCCTCTTAGATTTCTTGATTCATTCGCCACATTTAACTCATCCTTCAGGCCATTATTGCTTTTAACAGCAGGCATGGGGCATTCTAATTTCCCTGAAGAGACATGTTCTCTTCAGTGATCGGAAATGACTGGACCACATTTGCCATGGGGGCCTGCATGAGGCCCCCCATTGAGTTTCCCGATGGCAACGGGTTGCCCTGTTTATCTCTTGTTGACCTATACTCATTCATCCAATGCCTGCCCTTTCCACATCTACTACATAAACCTGAAGGCTGAGTCCTCCTATTCCTGTTATTCCTAGAAGAGGCATTATTCTTGGAATTCCATTTTCTGCTGTCCCTTTTCATGTGTCTCATTTTGCCACAATGAAAGCATTTTGTAATCTGATGTCTCTTTTTACCTTTGGAAATTGCTTCTTGCACCCATGTTTCATTGCCATTATCAAATGTATCAACATTCATTGTATATAAAACCCATTCATCCAAAGGTGCTGATCTGATCTTTAAAGGCCCCAGATTCCTTTTGCATTCTACGCTGGCATTCTCATAAGCCAAAGACTCAATTACTATATTTCTTGCTTCTGGATCAGGTATCCCTATTTGTACAGCCTTAGTTAGTCTTTGTAAAAAGTCACTAAAGGGTTCTCTCTGACCCTGTTTTACCCTGATATATGATTCTACTCTCTGACCTGAGTTTTGAATCCTGTCCCAGGCCCTTAGAGCTGCTGTGGTACATATGGATAAAATGTTTTCATCATAAAGAGCTTGTTCCTGAGGATCAGAGGAAAGTCCTTCACCTAGAATTTGATCTAGAGAAACCTCAATTCCTTTTGCTGATTCTTGTTGTTGTAAAAGTCTGGCCTCTTGCTTGAATAGGCATTTGAAATGCCATAAAGGTCCGTTCTCGAGGACAGCTGACATAAGCTGGTTCCAATCTTGAGGGGTGGCCCTGCTGCTCAGAGCCCAGGATTTTAACATCTCTCTAACAAAGGATGAATGTAGTCCATAATTCACAATTGCTTGTTTCCATTCTTTCAGGTCATTCATACGTATAGGCTCTCATGTATGTTCTTTAATGACCTTAGGGTTTTTGGAGCCAGTTATCTTTTCTGATGCTATTACTGGAAAGGCAGGTATAACTCTGTGTAGACTCAGAGTTTTCGGAGGTAAATGTTGCCTTTCTACCTTTTGCTCCTGTTCATCAGAATCTATTATTTCCTCAATCTTATTAAATCTACTCACCATTGCCTTCTGTAAGTCCTGAATTTCCTGTTCAGTATTATGCTCCAAAGCCTTCATTAACGATTCCAAGGCATGAAGCTTGTCCGTCAGAGACACCATTTCCTCCCTAGACACTATCACCTTCATTGATAATTCTAAGGCATGGAGCTTTTCCATTAGGGATACCATATCCTCCTTGGACATAATCCGCTTGGCATGTACTGTGCCTTCTTGTATGGAAATCCTGTCAATTTATCTATCATACCCTTTTGATAAAGTCCAATTTTCACATTCAATGGTTTTAATCCTCTCAGCTAATGTTTTAGCACTTACAGTCACGGACTGGAGGTTACGAGTCATTTTGGTTGTCCCCTCCTTGAGGACTCCAAACTCTGATCTAATGTCTTCCTTGAAAACTCCAAACTCTTTTTTGAGGAGGTTGGTGTCAGTCTGAATTGTCCTTAAGGTTTTAATCTCTGCCCTCAGCATTGTGGATTCAGTCTGGAAGGACTGCATCATCCTTATAGAATATCCAAACACCAGAATAGCGACAAGCCCCAGAAATATCCTAGTAAGAGGAATATCAGAGACATCCTTCAGAATATCCTCCATAGCACAATTAAAAAAGCCATTGAACTTTTGGATAGTAATATTTTCTGACATTTTCAATCAAAAGAAATGGTACTTGTATGTATGTATGTATGTATTTATTTTCAACTGAAAAGAAAAATCTTACCTGTAATGACCATTGCCTGCCAGTAGGTGGCGGGGGCGCACCTGAATCCACGTGGCAATGGCGTAAGACCAGCAAGCCAACTCTAAAATATATACTCTTAAATCCAGAGGTTAAATTCACAGATCGAGCACTGGGTGAAGACAGTGCCCAATGGGATAGCAAAAGCCAAGGAAGTTTGTTGCGCGGTCCCACGAATGCGGCTAGGAACTGGCTAGTCAGGGTAAAGGTCGTGGGGCTGCAAATAGATCCCAGGTGCAGTGCACACTCAGGTTGCTCTGCCCGCGCCATGATGGGGCAGGGGAAGAAAGACCCACGTTTGTGCGCCAGATGTAGCGGCAGGGCAATCGGTAATGAAAAGTCCCCAGACTATCTTAATACAAAATATACAGCTTTAATAAACAGAAGTAAGACTTACACCAGCTTACACCAGACCCCAAATGATCCATCTGGATGCAGGAGCCAGTCACGTGAGAGAGAGGGAGCTAGCGGGAGCGCACTTGATAGGTTTATAGGAAGGCTTAAGCCTAAGGGCGGCACACCCCCAAAACAGGATGTGATTGGCTGAACTCCCCTATCAACTGGCAAATCAGTGTTTTATTAAACCAATATATTGACAAATCTTTACAGTATACAAGAGAATTTCCCCCAGCAAAATCCTATGTTCACTTACTTTCATTCAAGATTCATTTTATTTCATGTCCTAAATATTTTTATTTTCATACAACATTTTATTGTATTCCAATTTTAAAAATTAAAACACAGAACTACTCATAGTCTTCAGAGAATATTAGCAGTTCTGATAAAAGTGAAGTAGAGCCCTATACGTGGGTGAATGTTAGATTCAGCTGTTTCTTCGATGCTACTATGCTTTTTATGGTACAAAGTTGTAAACAAAAGTAATGTATGATTACTGGGTGAGAGGCAGGATGAGAGAGGAGGAATGAGACTGTCTACACTGTTTCCTTTAAGTAAAGGGATAACTTAGTGAAGAAAATTACATATCATAATATGTAGAGTCACAATCTCCAATTTTAGTACTATGCTATAAGTTAGCAACTAAAATCAGCTTTTAGGAATATTCTATCTCTGAAGAACAAGTTTTCATGTTATATGTATAAGATTTCATTAAAATTTTAATATGTAAGAAAGAACTATTTTTATTAATTTTACATACTCTTTATTCTCAAGATCTTTTTCCCCCTAGAAAACTTTTAGCCACCTCTTAACTGGAATCATTCCATAAACTAGATCATGCCTTTGCCTCCTGTGTGTCTTCACTAACACTACAATGAAGAGAGGCTAATCTCCAAAATATATAAAGAACTCAAGAAACTTGACATCAAAATACTAAATAAACCAATCAAAAATGGGGTTCAGACCTAAATAGAAAATTCTTAACAGAAGAAATGCAAAAGGCCAAAAGACATTTAAAGAATTAGTCAACACCCTTAGTCATCAGGGAAATGCAAATTAAAATAACTCTGAAACACCATCTTATATCATTCAGAATGACTAAGATCAAAAACACCAATAACATCTTATGCAGGAGAGGATGTGGAGTAAAGGGAACACTCTTCCCTTACTGGTGGAAGTGAAACCTTGTACAAGCACTTTGGAAATTGGTATGGCAATTTCTCATAAAATTGGGGATTAATCTTTCTCAAAACTCAGCAATACAACTCTTGGGCATATACCCATAAGATGCACACTCATATGACAGGAAATTTGCTCAACTGTGTTCATAGCTGCATTATTTGTAATAGTCAGAACCTGGAAACAACCTTGGTACTCCTCATCTGAAGAATGGATAGAAAAAATGTGGTACAATTACACAGGGAGTACTACTCAGCTATAGGAAACAAGGACACTTTGAAATTTGCATGTGAATGGATGAACTAGAAAAAGCCAATCTGAGTGAGGTAATACAGACCCAGAATGACAAACGTGGTATGTGCTCACTCATAAGTGGATATTAGATTCAAAGTTAAGGATAACCAGCCTGTAGTCCACGGCCATAGAGAACCTTAAGAGAGACTGGGAAGTGGGATTAGACAAGTCCTCCTGAGAACACTGAGAGTGTGTGGGAAGGAGGGAGAGGGGAAAAAGAATGAGAGAGAAGAGGAGAACAGGAGGGAAGGGGTTGGTTGAGATGGGGGAAGGTCAGAAAGGGAGAACAAGGAAAGCCTTACCTTGACTGAGAGAGCCATTATGGGGCTAACGAGAAACCTGGCACTAGGGAAATTGTCAGGAATCCACAAGAATGACCTCAGATAAGACATTAAGCAATAGTTGAGAGGCTGCCTGAACTGGCCTTTCTTGTAATCAGATTGATGAAAACCTCAAGTGTCATCATCAAACTTTCATTCAGCAACTGATGGAAGCAGATGCAGAGATCCACAGCTAAGCACTGGGCCGAGCTTTCAGAGACCAGTCCAAGAGAAGAAGGAGCAGTAATTGAGCAAAGGGGTCACGACTACAATGGGGATACCCATGGAAACAGCTGAACTGAGCTAGTGAGAGCTCACTGACTCTGGACTGACAGTGGGGAAACCTGCATAGAACTAAACTAGACTAGACTCATTGAGTGTGGGTGACAACTGTGTGGCTTGGACACTGTGGGGCCACTGGTAGTGGGACAAGGATAAGGATGCATCTCTAGTGCTGGCATTTTGGAGCCCATTCTTTTTGGGGAATACATTTCTCAGCCTAGATATAGAGAAGAAAGCCTCAGTCCTGCCTCAAAGTGATATGTCAGACTTTATTGACTCCCCTTACCCTCATATGTTTTTATTCATATTTTAAAAATTAATTTTATTATATTACTTCCCCTTCTCTGTTATTCCCTCCAACCCTTTATTCTCTCTAATGAATGGGCTCTTTTTATTGTTGCTATATGTGTATATGAACAAATAAATAAGTATAACCAACAGTTTCTGTTTTTAAATGTGGCTTGGATATTTTAAATTGGCCAAAGCTTTCTTCTGAAATATGAAATTTTTCTATTGAAATATTTAAAACATTGTTTCTCATACATCCAGAACACATAGATCTATTTACTCAAGTTATATAACAGAAGAACAAGTAAGCTTTAGCTGCATAGATCAAATAGTTAAGTAAAAAAAAAAAATCATTAAACTTGTTGTGATTTGTTAGCCCTTAAATGTGGGACACTGAACTAATGTTAAATAAAATGACAAAATTTAATGTTTCTGAAAAAATTCAATTATTTTCCTTCATGGCCTTTGCCAGTGATATTTCTAGCTTTAGTGCTACTTTTGCTGACAATTAGCACATTTAAATGAGTACATCAGCAAAATTTTAAGTAGCAATAATCCATGGATGACTGGAGCCCTTTGGAATGGCTGGAGTTAGAGATATTAAATTCAAGGATGTCAAAGTTCTTGGATAATATTCATTATACTGCTACCATTGTAAAAAGCATCCTGTTCGTATGATATAGGAAAATACACGAAAAGTCTCTTTCCTATTAATTAATCAAAATGTGAAAATAGGATGTAAGATTCCCTTCTATATATGTGTTGCTTTTATTGGTTAATGAATAAAGCTGCTTTGGTCTATGGCAGGGCAGACTATCACCAGATTGGAAGGGCTATACAGAGAGAAAGTAGGCAGAGTCAGAGGGAGACGCCATGTAGTTGCCAAAGGAGAAGGACACCCAAAACCTTTACCAGTAAATCACAGCCTTGTGGCAATACACAGATTAATAGAAATGGGTTAATTTAAAATGAAAGAACTAACTAGAAACTCACCTAAATTATTTGCCAACCAGCATTGTAATTAATGTAGTTTCTGTGTGATTATTCGGGTACAGGCAGCCGGAAAACCAGCGAGCCATCTTTGTTTACAGAAATAAATAGGGCTCCTTTGTTGTGACTACTGAGCAACCATTTTTGACCAAAAAAAATTATTATAAATCACTTGTAAACATGTTTTATTTTGAGCAGATTCAGTCATAACTGATTCTCAGGAATTACACCAGAATAAAATAAAGAAAATATTTTTAGATGCCCACAAACTAGAAGTATATTTGATTCATTTTCATGTGTTTCTATGTCACTGACTCCTTTTTAAGTAGAAATTCTTAAACTAGAATTACAGCTATTTGTATACCTGATAGCTTATTTCAGTCCTAAATAAGCTTTCATACTTTTCTTTTAAGCACATTTCAACATGTACATGTAATTATGACATTTTACCGTTGTTAACATAAATACGGTTTAAAAAATATACCTTTAAAATCTCCTGAACTCATAGACCTGAAGTACTGACAGAGTTCTGTGAACATTGCTCAGAGTCCAACTCACAAATACAAGTGTTCTCAAGTCAGGGCTAAAATCATTTCTCTGAGCATCAAACGCCAGTGTTCCATAAATAAAGGAAACAGTGAGAGAGGATGCAGCACTGGGTACTAAGCAAAAACTCAGAAGTGAGGCTTCCTTGATCTACTGTTCACTGCCCCTGATGGGCATGTTTGTCCTTGCAGCATTTTATTTCCTAATTCCCAGTTGGGAACCTTCATCACTGAGACTCATTTCCGCAGCTGTTTCATAAAATGCGTTTCTGAATTGCATGTTTGCTTCTTCCTGGGAATTTTATTGCAGACAATCTCTGGTTTTAATTAGATGTTGTTTCCACTCTTATTTATAATTTTCCTTTCAAAGGAAGGAATTGTAATTATTGTGTCTATGTGAGAGAACTTCTTCCCCAACCGCAACATTTAGATGGTGAAAAATCGACATGTTTCCTGGGAAAGAAATGTTTCTTGTGTTATACTTTGCTCATTTTTATAGGGGAAAATATAATTAAACCGATATTGCTATCTTCAAAATAATGTAGATTATAATCTTCTGTTTCCCCTTTCATCTCACAGGAGACTAGGACACACTGAGTAACATAGATTTAAATTTCATATACATAGAATGAAAAGGTATTCATAAACAAGAACATTGTTTAGGACCTAAGTTAATGAAAATAGATCTTAGCATCTTCCCTGTACTTGGCTGATAAGTTTTTGGTGGGTATATTAGTTAATTACATGAAAGGAAGCAACATAGGGAGGAATGTAACCATTCTATTGCAGAGTGTTTTGGTGGTAAGGCCTCCGTCTTTGCTGCAGTGGTTTATAGCTGATCTCTGGAGAGCAGTAGAGAGCTATCAGAAACTGGCCAGAAGGAAATGGACTGTAAACTCAAGGTGAACACCCACCAGCAACTGCCTTCCTTCATCAGGGCTCCAACTTCTAAAGCTTCCTCCCCTGCTGAGGAGTAATTGTTCAAATACAGGAGTCTGTTGGGAACGTTTTACATACAAATCATGGGCATAGGTTTCAAGTACTGACATTTTTGTGTGTACTCAATTCAACTGAAGTGTTCTTGCTAAATTGTCAGAAAAATAAAGCAAATCAATAAGCAAAAGTGTCTGAATATTAAAACAAAACATTTTAAATATAACTTTATCTCTAGAGATTTTTCTATTCTTGTGATTTTTAAAGATATAATATTACTAACACCATTTGTGATTAGAAAGGACTTGATAGATAAGATTGTATTTTAGTTTC
The DNA here is from genome assembly GCF_982192425.1 of Myodes glareolus. NCBI lineage: Eukaryota > Metazoa > Chordata > Mammalia > Rodentia > Cricetidae > Myodes > Myodes glareolus. Next base: position 17,229,285 of record NC_142045.1, on the reverse strand, counting down.
ACCAGTTGGACTTTGTGGTGCATTCTCCTATATTTTGATTTATTCTATGCAACATCTTCCATGTTTTTTAGAGCAACTTCTTTCTTTACTGTTTTATTCTCTCACTTGATTTACTTTTCCTCAGTGTTTGACTTCTGAGTTGTCCTTGAAGTACAGTTTTATATCATTTGCTATATCTTTGCTAACAGATTTTTCTACCTGCATTTTTCAAACTTTAACACCTGACATTCAGTTCCATGATTCAAATTTTCAGTATAGCACAATGAGTAGCCAAAGGCAGATATGCCTCTTATCAATTTATGCAACATGAGGACATGCTAAGGAAATCCAAAATGCTGTGCTAATGTACAGATGTCATGGAACCGAGACATGAAAGCTAAATCTAATAATTTCTGTTAACATGTAAAACACCTGCCAAATTATTCCATGCTGGGAAGCATTACTCAGAATCTTCTAACTCAATTGCATGATCTGCCATGGACATCATTCATCTAGACCAGTGTGGTTCTCAATCTTACTAATGGTGAGACCCTTTAATACAGTTCCTAATGTTGTGGTGACACCCAATCATGAAATTATTTCTGTTGCTACTTCATAACTGTAATTTTGCTACTGTCATAAACCATAATGTAAATATTTTTAGAGATAAAGGTTTGCTAAAGGAGTTGCTACCCACAGGTTGAGAACTGCTGATCTATTCATTGTTATTGTTAATTACTTCTATGACTGCCTTCTAAAAATCCAGTCTCTATTATGAAAGCAGAAGAGGTTTATGTAAACGCTTGCTGCCTCAGCTGAAAATTAAATCACCCAAGTTGTCTTCAAGTTAAGTAGGATCAAGTGTTCATATGATATGTGAAATGTAATGAAATTTCACTGGGCAAATTTTGGAAGGGCTACTTAAAAAGATGTTTAAGTTGCATTGTCCCGACTTCATGAAATCAGAAAATACGGGTACTGACTGAATAAGCATAGCTAGCTGGTACCACGAATGGAGTAAGATTAATGTAGCAAAGAAAAAAAAAGTTGTGTTTCTAGTCATTAGGGGAATTACTAAATCAGGAGAAGACTGATCTTGTTACAGAAGAAATAAGTGAAGTGCTTTATTGGGAAGTCATTGCTTACTTTTAGTTTCTGTGACTTACAGTTAACCTTAAAAGATGCCATTTTTACAGCAAAAAAAATGGAACTTTGATTTTATTTTTCTTTAAGATATGCTGCAAAGAGGGTTCTTGAACTTTTGGGTTGGTTTTCTGCATTTGTGTTGAGATATGGGTCAATATAGCGGGAACTCTGTGTGCTACCTAGTTTTGAAAGACATTCTTTAGTTTTTAGAAACAGAACGCTAAAGTCAGATTTTTTCTTTATTTCTCAGGCTTTTTCTCTTACTCCTTACCCAACTCTATTCTTTTTCTCTCTTCCTTGCCTGTCTCCAGAAGCATTAAAGTAATCCTTGATGTTTCTTGGTTCTTAGCACACACTATCAATGTAACCTTCCAAGTATCTGGAATCACTCCCCATGCTCCACACTGTTTTTATATTACTCTATCTCAGGCTTTTGCATACCCTGCAGCAGCACTGGTTCTACATGGTATTGCGATCTGTCCCAATTCTGTATGTTCAGAACTCTTCCTTGTTTTCCAGAAATAGCACATACAAAGTAGAGACAATAACTTACTGTTTCGCATCCAGTTTTCACCAGGCTTAGCAGTGTGACACTGTTTTCCCATGAGCCATGTGGTCTAGAGTACCCTCTGTGTCCCTTGGTATCAATGCTGAAACATGAGAATCAGCTCTGGCCACCCTGTCATTCTCTATCACACATGTCAGAATGGGAGCAGCTCATTAAAACTAGTTCTCCAGTTTTTAATTTATTTTTTAAAATTTCATTTAACATTCCAACCACAGTTCTCCCTCCCGCCACCCCACTCCCGAAGCCTCTCCCCAAGCCCACACCCCATCCACTCCTCCCAATAGGTAAGGGCTCCCATGGGGAGTCAACAAAGTCTGGCACATTAAGTTGGGGCAGGTCCAAGCCCCTCCCTCCTGCATTAAGGCTGAGCATGGCATCTCCCCCGTAAGGAACGGGCTCCAATAAGGTAGCTTATGCACCAGGGATAGATCCTGGTCCTACTGCCAAGTGCTTCACAGATAGTCCAAGCTTCACCACCATCTCCCACTTATGGAGAGCCTAAAAACTAGTTCTTAAAATAAGCATGGCCTTGCATCGTCTTGCTCTGTTTTCCTCTGCTTTAGTTTAACTCCCTTTGGCTTAGCTCATTGTGTTTTTCTAAGACAAAAAGCACAATCTATTACAATCCTAAAGCTGCTTTTAAAATTTGATTGCAATATATGGAATTTTAAAAAATTCAGCGTATGGGGTTGGAGAGATGACTCAGTGATTAAGAGCACTTGCTACTCTTGCAGATAACTCAGCGTTCAGTACTCACATTGAAGTTCTTACTTTTCCAGGTCCTTCCAATTCCAGTTCCTGGAGGTCTGACACCCTCTTCTGGCCTCCCCTAGCACCAGGCAAGGATATAATGCACATATATCCTTGCAAACAATAAAATAAAATAATATCTCTTAAAAATTTTAATGTGGAATTTCTGTTCTTTTTTTTATCCTAAAAATCTTTCAGTTTCTATTATTGTATTGGCCTTCCCGAAATTTACATTTGATTTCATTACTTTCTTTCTATTCTGCATGGTTTTTTCCTTTTGTTTTGTTTTTAAGCTTATTTAGAAGATGCAACTGTAGCCATTATTTTTGGAGTATAATGTTTAGTCAATTTAATTTTTTTACGTTAATGAACTGATTGGTCCTTACATTCCTCTATTCTTTCCTTCCTTTTCCCCTACCTTTATTCCTTTTCTTCTCTATTCTTTTGACCTTTTTATTTTTTAAATAATCACAGCATCCAGTTTACAGATTTCCTCAGCGCTTGCTATAAAACAGAGGCTTTCTAATTCATGTTCACTTTTAATTTCATTATGTTTAGATAGAAATTTTAAAGATATTAGTTGTTCTTTTCTAGAGTTTATATAGTAGAAATGTAAACTTCTAAATATTGTCATTGTAATAATATTTTTATAGAAATATTGGTTCTTTCACAAAAATAGAACTCATAGAAAAGCTACTCTTTTAATTCTTTTCTCTGAGGGTTTTTTCTAGTCTAATAAACTTTAAAGTTTTCTGTCTTTTTTTTAGATCCAGGAAACATATTATTACATTTTTATACAGTAAAGTAATATATTCAGGTTTATTTTGTAACTTACTCTTTCTCCATTCTGATAATTTACATTTTTAAGGAAACACACATGTGTAATCAACATTTGCATTATTTAGAAATGAGTGCTGAACCCGGATTCTCTGCAAAATCAGCAAGTGCTAATAACCACTGAGCCCTGTACACTGAATTTTTTAAAAAAATCCCAAATATTACAATTAAATTCTCTTGGCTTAATATCTCCCTTTTTGCTTGACTAACTCCAGATCATTTTTATATCCTAATCTTAAAATCAATTAGCTAGTAACTCAATGGCATTGGAAAATTCCTTTCTATCTCATTCCATATGCCTCAAAGCCCTGTATTGATGCAATGATACACCATGACATGTTCACAGTGCCAGAGGTAAGGTTGAAGAATGTCTGGGGCCCATAATCCTATGTATTTAAAATATTCAAGGACTGCTTTTGGAGGAAGGAGCTAAAATTACTAATAAATGAGAATAAACAGAAGTAGGTAAATGACCACAATCCTGTAACTGTGTAATGACATGACATTCAAAGTAGGATAGGAGGAGAGGAGGGTTTGTTGGCCAGAAGTCACCAAGAACAAAGGAAAAGCATCCACTATGCACAAATGTCCAGCAGTCTGAGAGATCATCATGGAAGAGCGTTGCCAAGGAGATAGGACTATCAGGGAATCCCTGGCTTTGGTTAAAACCAGGTGATTTAGATAATGTTTGCTGTGGCAGCTGAGAATAAAGAAAATTTGCGGATAGCTTAAACTTCAGAGTCCCAGGAATAAATATCTAGTTATTTTGTGGAAATATTTCACTAGATTTGACAAAAGTTCAATGCAGTCTTAGAGTCTAGAGGCTGAGAAAGAACAAGGTACTGCTAAGTTCGTTATTGTGACGAATGTGACCAAGGCTAAAAGCTTAGTACTAATTGGAGCATATGCTTGAGTCACTTTGAAAGGGAAAGAGGAGATTAAGACCCCACCAATGAACATACAAATGAGCTGAGAATCCATGCTCCATGCCAACAACATCAAAGAAGGGTCTCCTTGATAGGCTTTAACTAATTTTCTGTCTTCTGCTGCAGGAGACTGCTGTATTGTCTTTGTATAAGACTGATCTAGCAGGGACCACTGCTCTCATTGCTGCAGGCTTGGCTTCGAGCCTCAAGTTCCTGTAAATGACACCACCTGGTGCCACCTGCTGCACTTCTTTAAACGTGACCTCTTGGCTCTTCCAGTGGCATTCTTCAGGTTCAGGTTTCCTCTCTCACTCATCCATGTCCCCTCCCTGGAAAATTTCCTATTGTTTTCCTAAGAACATGCTACAAGAGATGGACACATAGCTTCATTGGAAGAGTACATTGTTTTGAAGGGACGCGGTCCTGGTTTCAAACTCCAGGATCACAGGAAGGCAACATGATTGTGTACCTCTGTAATCACAGCCCTTGGGATGTGGAGGCACAAGGACTAAAAACTCAGTGTTAACCTTAGCTGCATAGTCTGATCAACGCCAGCCTGTGCTCGTTGAGTCCCTGTCTCAAAAACGAACAAACACATGAGCAAAACAACAAGCAAACACAACTGTGTACATTTACCTCATTTCACTTCTTACCAGTCTCATAAAGTGAGAAGAATTCACACTCTAGATTCTTTTTGCCTCTTCCATTTTAATAATCAAGAACCTATTTTGGAGGGTGTGTGAAATTTGCCTCAATATTATCTTTTTTTTTGTGCTACTAAAGCAAGGTCCTTTCTACCTTCTTTGTGGATGCCTCTTATTGAGGGGGAAAATACCTTTTCATGTCATGGAGAAAAAGGAACATAAAATATCAACATGCCAAAATAATACCTTAATATATCTTTGAGCGCAGAATAAAGAATATCTGAAATTCAACTACATGAAGATGACAAATGTCATTATGTAAAAAGTAAATTTTTCTAAACTGCAAAATATATAAAAAATTAGACACATAAAATAAAAGAATTAAATATAGTCTATGTTATTTGTAAAAGGGACTAATATTTCTATAATTCAGTTAGATAAACAGTGTACCACTTTAAAGAAAATAAGAGAGAAAGGGAAAAAATAGTAAGTTAAGGGAACAAGGAAGAGTCAGAGTGTGTATCTTATAAGTAGACCTAATGACGTGTTATTCTCGCTAGATTGTGCAACTTTAGTGTAAGTTAGCATAGCCATGAAATAATGTTCTCATTTCTTCAGAGTGCCAAAGGCATCCAGGGGAGCAAAGTAAATTAAATAAAAAATGAACATTGTAGAGGACTAGGGAAGGTAGTCTTTATATATTATTGGTAAATGTATTTTATTTATACTATTTATTTTTGGTGAAGTATATTTGGCCTCACAAATAGGGAAGAAAATTTAAATATAATATTTTACTAACATCCATTCTGAAGTTATTTTCAGTTTTACATTTGTACACATTTTGTATGGGTTTTTACAGCATAGTCTGCTTGCATAGAATTACAAAACTACTGTCTAAAGCAACATTTGTAAAGTATTGTTCGATTAAACATTTGTAAGTGTTTTTGTTTCATTTCATTTATTATTAATATAATTTGAGCAATTTTTATAGTGTTTCCCTTTCAAAACTATATATGATGAAGAAAGACATGACTTGCGCTGCAGAAACTCATCTGAGTACAAGAGACAGATCTTTGGGTCTGGGAATACATGTGTTCTTTGAAACACTGAGAATTGTCTGACCTCTGGTAATATCTTTATTCTAATGCCATAGGAATTTTTATATTAATATACATTTGGGAGGCAATAAAAGATAATCCTTGAATTTTTTGAAGAAAATATTTCATAGACTGATCAATATTTAATTTTTATTCATACTAAGCAAGTAAAAACATACTAATTAAAAAAGCCAATGCATTGTTTAAATGGTGCTGTTCTTGGAAATGCGTACATTTCTGGCTTAGTTAGGGTTGATATTGCAATGATGAAAGATCAGGACCAAAAACAAGCAGGAGAGGAAAGAGTTTATTTGGCTTAGGTTTCCACATCATAGTCCATCACTGAAGGAAGTCTGAGCAAGAACTAAAACAGAACAGGAGCCTGAAGACAAGACTCATACCCAGGTCATGAACGGGTACTGTTCACTCAGTGGCTTGCTCATCCTGTATTTTTATAGCACCCAAGATCACCACCCCAGTGGTGGACCTACCCTCATTCAACTAGGACCTTCCACATCAATAGCTAATTAAAGAAGCAGCTTATAGTCAGATCTTATGGAAGCATTTTCTCTCAACTGAGGTTCCTGGCTTTTAGACGACTCAGGCCTCTATCAAGCTGCAGTAAAACTAGCCAGAGCAGTGTCTTTCCAGGAAGTGTAGTGTGCTTTATAACATAAGTAAGTCTCAAACATGTAGATTCTTGTCCATCTCATAGTGAAGACGCTTCCGAGCCTTCCTTTAGTTACTCTGTTTATTTTAGCATTTTGTCTGTAGCTGTTTTACTAAGTGACCATTATCTCAATAAAACATTGTTTTCTGATTTCATTGCTTCTCATTGAAACTGACGAAACCAAAGCCTCTCTCTCTCTCTCTATCTTTTGTAAATTAAAGTACACTTAGCTTTAAATAGGTGAGGGATGCTTCACATAAGTAAGCAGACTGACTCAATCTATCTTTGACTAAAAGAAGTGATACATATAGAACATAAGGCAACTTTTATACCATTATTTCTTATCCCTGTATTTTAAATAAGCATATCTTCAAAATATTCTTATAAAGCAGCAGCATTTGAGAGATTTCCCTTGAGAGTAACAAGAACAAGCTTGGGTTGAAATTCTAGGAGTGAATAAAGGTCAGGAAACAGCCAAATTAAGAAGCAATCAGCTTGTGCCCGGCACCATGGAGGCCAAGTGAGTCATAGGCCCTAGGGGAGAGTGTGCTGCTATTATTTTAAATGGACAGAGTGTTAAATCAGTTCCTAATGAAGTGTCATCATACCCACTGATTAGTGCATCTCTCCTACTGCATCGGAGAAGCTTCTTCTCTTCTGCAGTAGGTGACAACTGACACAGAGATGCACAACAGAGATGCAGAGAATTGCTCAACCCTCCTCTCAAGGCTCAGGTATCATCGCAGTAGAGGGATCAGTAAAACTATGAGTTAGGGACAGTGGAGCCTACAACCAATCCTGGGTTTCTGGATGTTTTTGGCAGTTATGCATACTTTGCTATGATTGCATGAAGTCCTGTGCAAGATGAAGCCAGGTAGAATCCCACGATGGAGCAAGGAGGAGGTAGGAAGCCAAAGCACCAGCTGAGAAGCATTTTGCAGCTGATAGCAACTAGGAGAGAGAGAAGCAGTTTTCTTCAGGGAGGTAAACGCTGAGAGGTTACCCATGGTCCTGGAGCTGGCCATATACTCTAGGCAGCACTAGGAGATAAAAGGGTTTAGTTAAATAAAATAGAGAGAGACCACAAGGAAATATTGGCGGTGTCCATAAGAGAGAAATTACAGGGAGAATAAGGGGTGAGCGTCATAAAAAACATTATAAATATGTTTGAAATTCTGTCTATAAAAGTTCCAATAAAAAGTAAATGAGCCCGAGGCAAAGAAAAAAAGTAAATTACTAACATTACTATGTTCTTACAATTTCATAAACATTTAAGATTTCTAAAATATTTTGTCACTCCTTTTAGGTTAGTATCTAACTTAATTAGTATCAGAATATAATTTGAATATTGTGAATTTTTCTTCTCTAGATAAAAAAGTATCTTTAGAACTTTAACTTGCATTTAAATAAGAGGAATAGGCCTTCTGAATGTGTTTATTTCTTCCAAACATATATAAGTTAAAAAGCAGACTCTTGAATTTATGTGACTAGTAAGTCATTTAATTGAAACACCCACCTATCTACTTGAAAAACTTATAAAGTCTTTTGCTATGAAAATGTCTCTATGATTAATATGAAGAACTGAGACATAAAATTCTTTTAAGGAAACGATATTGCTGAAATTGTAAAGGAAGAGCGGACTCTCTAAAAGAGCACTGCTAGTAGTCCTTCAAATCCAAAGCTATAATCTAAATACAACACTTAATAATAAAATCATACATGATCCTATTATGGGAAAGAATTCAAGGAGTAGTGTAAATGCCAGAACGGTATTAAGAAGATCAATTTTTTCAAACAATCAGCTAGCTGCACTTGGACCAAAGAGTCTGAGCTTTGGTAACATCACTTTAGTTACAAATGAATCACTGAGAAAGTCCAATCAATAATATTGTTAGCACTAAATCCCCATGTGTTGACCTCAACGAGTAGTTGGATAAATGCACAAGGTGACACATGCTAAACTCTCACCAGATCTTGTATCCGCTTAAGTTTTAGCTACTAGCAGTTCTTCAGATTTAAAACAAGCAAACAACTCCCTCCCACCCCCAAAATAAACCTCAAAATAGAAAGAAAAAGAACCATCCCCTGAAAAATTCATCTCACAAAGAAATGACAGAAAAAAGTTCATAGGATTAATAGAGCCGGCATGTTACCCAACTGTGCAGAGGCACTAGCAAAATATTACTTAGCAATCAACCAACTTGTAGGAAGAAAATGCTTGAAGTTTATTCATTTAATATTGATTAGACACTAGAAAGGGTACTGAGCCTTTTTCGTTACAATCACTTCAAGTGTGGGCTGCCCAGATTGCTTCGCTTGCAAAGGCATTTGGCTTGCAAACCCGAGCTTGATCCCCAGCACCCAAATAAAAATGGGAGGAGAGAATGGACAGCAACCCTGTAAGTTGAAATGGCACATACCTCACACAACAGTAACAAAAATAATATAACAACACCATTTCAAAGGAACTCAGAAATTTGGAAGTGCCATTTTAAAAACAATTGATTAAATAAATTCTAGACAAATAAAAATTGGCATATATCACATTGTTTATGACTATAGGGTTTTAAAGTAGGTTACATTTCACAATAAAACTATGGTAAAGCACTTGACATCTCTAAGTGCTAATCAGAAGACTGTTACATTTTAAAAAGAAGTCACTGTGGGCTCTGCACGAGCTCATTGAGAAAGCTTTCATGCAATAATTTTCTTTACACTGTTTGCTGAGTGTACTAAAACTGCTAAATGAAACCTGGCTGGTTCAGTTCTCTCAAATGACAGCGTAATTTACACTTCCAGGTTACATGGTTTATATTTCTCCTATAATTTTTGTTTCTTGTCTATCAGGTATATATCCTATCCTACATACTACTATTTTCTAATATAATTTTTTATTGCAAATGAAATATCTTTTTTTAAAAAATAAGTTTTTCAAGGCAGAGTTTCTCTGTATATTTCTGGCTATTCTGGAACTCATTCTGGCCTCAGCCTGGAACCAGGCTGGCCTCAAACTCAGAGATTCACCTGCCTGTTGGGATTTAAGGCACCTACCAGTACTGCCTGGCTGCAAATGAAATATCTAAATAGTAAGCAAAACTGTCTATACAAGTGGCGTATTTTATGTTTAAATGATATTTGTCTGCCAGGCAGGGCAGTATGTAGCAAGACAGGAAATCCAAGCAGAGATAGAGGAGAAAAGGAAGCAGGGTCAGGCATACACCATGTAGCTGTCTAAGAAACAAGAGGTAACAAAACACAAGCCTTATGATAAAATATAAATAATAGAAATGGATTAATTTAATACATAAGTTATATTATATATAAGTTATATAAAAAGCCTGAGCTAATCGGCCAAACAGTGTTATAATTAATAAAATTTCTGTGAGGTTTTTAAGGTTCTGGTGTCTGGGAACAAAAGTGCAATCTCTGCTTACACCCCACCTTTAACATTTTCTGAGAACCTATTTGAATTTTGAATCAATCAATAAATCAACCATTTATAAGTTTGTGCATCTCACAATCTTTGAGAAATGCATTTCTATACCTCTTCTGAATTATACTAACCTCTAACTCATCTCTGAACATAATCATATTGACAACTGAGGTTAAATATAAAAATGTGCAAAAGCCCTGTAAACATTTATATAAATTAAGACACTACAAAGCATACGTTCAAATAAGACTGCAAAGTTTTGTGCTTTTTTTAGATACAGCAAATTTTAGAGAAAAAATTGTTGGTTCTTTGTTTATCAACATTACTTTCTAAACGTTTTCTGTTATGGATCCTGGCTATATAAAATTTTTGAAAGATGGAATTGGTTCTTATTATTAAGAAATCTAGAAAAAAAACAATAGTCAGTAAGAACTGCAGGAGGATATGAAGTAATGTGATACTGTCAGACACACCATTAAATATGATATAAAGATAGGTTGGAAAGAAACAATGAAATCTTAACAGGAAGTGTCATCAAAGCAAGTAACTGTTTGAAGGCTTAAATTGTTCAAAATACCTAGTTATAGGAAAGCATTCCCTAGACACATGGAGGCAGAGGAAAGGGCCTTACCAAATCCATAAAATAAGAAAAACACAGGATCTGAAAGAAACTGAGAGTAGTCTAACACTAGAAAATTAGTTGCTCTACTGGGAAGAGACAAGTTTTCTGTCTTTACCACAGTCATTTAATGTCTCAAGGGAAAGAACAGTCAATGGAAGTAGACAGCATTTTCTGGAACAATTTGTAGTTGTTGTCCTGCTGACCCTCTATATGCCTTGCCACTAATGTAGGCTTTCTGTGTCTTTTTATTTCTTGCTTCCAGTATTTCTGATGAGTATCCAATGAAGCATTAAGGTTGATTTCTATGAAAGTCATTGAGATTTTATTGTGTTTAGTTCCTCAAAGTATGTTAGAAGAATAAGATAGTCTGAAAAATTGTTTATTTTTTTCTTGCCCTTTTGATGGTTGACTTATTGTTCTATTTCTGCTTAGACTTTTCTAGCCATGCCAGAATCAGTTGAGTTGCACAACCTTCTGATCTCAGTGCTCTGATAGACTCAACAAAAGTTATGATTCAAGTGTCCCCAGTAACTATTTCCCATTCTTACTACTATAGCAACATTCTTTATGATCTTCTTTGTTCTAAATGGAAAGAAAAGATGTGTGTGTGTGTGTGTGTATGTGTGTGCTTAAGAATAATTGTGAATAATTTTTCTCCAAGAGTGAGTCTCCTGATGAATTTTCCCACCCCAAGTGGTCATCCATTTTCTCCCTCTCTTTTTAAATTGAAAATAGATGTTTTTCATTCAGTATATTCTGATTACAATTTTCTCTTTTTCAACCCCTTCCAGATCCTTTCTACTTGTAACTTACACAAATCCACATACTTCTGTTTAATCTTTTATTAGAATACTGAGACATCTAAAATAATGTTAGTAATAAGTAATAATCATATAATTAACACAATCAAATCATATCAGGACAAAACAAATGAGAAAAAGCACAAGAAGCTCATAGTGATGCAGAGACACCCACATTTGCACACACAGAAATCATGTAGACACAAAATCAGAAACTAAAATACATGAACAAAAGATCTATAGCATATAATAAACAAAGAGACAAAATACCCAGAGAAAATGTCATGACATTAAAACCCTCAAAAAATACAATTGAGTTCATTTCATGTTGGCCATCTATTACTTGGCATGGGGTGTGTCCTTAGGAGCGGTTTGTATACCCAGTAAGATTGCTGTGGAGAAAATTATTTTTTTTCATTTTAGAGCAATCAGCAATTGTGGATAGATTCTGGATTACTGATGGGGCTTATGTCTATTTCCCCTCTCAGTTCTGGGTCTCTATATGGTTGAGATCTGTGCTTGCTGCCAGAGTCTCTGTGAGTTCATCTCAGAGATGATCCTGCTATGTTCTGAAGGTCTTATTTCCTTGGTGTCCTCCATCCCTTATGGCTCTTACAATCTTTCTGACTCTTTTTTCATAGGGTTTCCTGAGTCCTTAGAGGATGGATTTGATGGAGACATCACATTTAGGATTGAGTGGTCCAAAGTCTCTCTCTCTGCACACTGTCCAGTTGGGTCTCATCTGTTTAAGGAGAAAGTTGCTCTGTGTATGCTTCTTGTATTTTGATAGAGATCTTTAGTTTAGGGAAATTTTCTTCTATAATTTTGTTAAAAATATTTCAATGACTTTGAGTTGGGTTTCTTCTCTTTCTTATATTTCCATTTATATTTAGATTTAATTTTGGCAAACTGTCACAGATTTCCTAGCTGCTTTGAGGGTGATTTTTTTGCCCTTTTGATTTTATATTTCCTTTAACTGAGATATCTGCTTCTTCTGTCTTGCTTTCAGTGCCTGAAATTCTCTCCCCTATCTCTTGGATTATGTTGGTGAGGCTTGCCTCTGAGGTTTCTGTTTGAGTTCCAAAATTTTCAATTTCAGATATCTGTTGGGTTTTTACTAGTAATTGTATTTCCACGTTTGGGTCTTAAATTGTGTTCCACAGTTAATACCACTGTTTGTGTTTACAGAGATTTTATTAATGGGTTTATTCATATCCTCTTTAATGTTTTTGAACATACTTCTAATAATTACTTTTAAAAGTTTTGCCTTATACTTCAAATATATTGTATTTTCTAGAGCCTAATATAGTAGAAACTGGGGTTTAGTAGAGATAAATTGTCCTGACTATTATTGATTATGTTTTTATACTGGGCGTTTAAGCAGTTGGATGTGGGATGTTTGTAATTCTAGTTATTGATTAGTATTATAATAGATTAACTAAAAGGTGAGAAAAATAGTAAATAAGAAATCTATGTTCAACAACATGAAGTAGGAGGATTGCATTCAAGGTACATGATTAGGTTTTAGTATAAGAATAGATGGAATTTTCTCACTGATACCCAATACTTGTATGACAGCATGGAACATAGAAAGGAATATGGAAGACTATGTCATAGTGGCACCGCTAAGAGTGAAGAAATGTGTATAATACACACATTTAACAAAGGTTTAGGGAGATAATCGCTATCGCTTAACAACTAATTAGGGATAATTTCCTGAGGGATTTTTTTTTCCTAATGCTTACAGGGAGATTTTTATGCCACTGAATCTTTTCTTGTTTTATCTGCTTTTCTTCCTTTTCAAATGCAAATGATGTTATTATTTTAATTAATATATTGAAACCAAAGAATAATCTCAACCTGTCAGTTCAGTCACAAACATATGTTCTTATGTTGTCAACGCAAGTATGTCCTGGCACTTACTTTTTCTAATTATAGATTCTTCTAGTCAGTTACTTTTTTAAAAAAAATAAAAGGAAGCACACTGCTCAGATACTTTTCCTTTTAGTTTATTTTTCTTGTTTCTGGAAGAGATCAAGCTTTGACACCATGATCTAGTTTGGAAGCACCTACTGGAGTCTTGGCTTATATTTGGAAAGCTCTTTCGCTCCAAAACGCAGCAACAAACTGAAGCTACATGTAGACAATTTAATCTTATTCTATCAAAGAAATAAAAGCCAGATACTAAAATGATAAAAAACAACCACCACCCCCCTCTCAGTTTTCCTTTAAGAGGGTTTTCAGTGTAGAACTAGGTTCAGTTATAAACGCAGTGTGGATGAATGGATCCTTATAACCATGCAGTATCGCAGATATCATCAGATAGAAATTTTGTAAAAGAAAATACCAAGGGTAGGGGATGATATTTGCTCAACTGACAGAATATTATTTGTTAAAGGCAGGCCAAGGTGAGCATATATTACTTAACATATAATGGGAGATGAAGAATTTGATCAGATATGTAAGGTGATCAAATGATCAAGTTAAGGTTTGACTAGTCTGTTCTAACAGAAGTTTTGCTAATACCAAAAGATATGGGGCTGAATATGACAGTATAAAGCTATTGGACTGAGAAAAACACTCATAAAAACTTACTTATATTTGGATGAGATCATCATGTCAATTCACAGTGGCTCATGTGACTTATTGGAAAGACAGAATACTTTAACTTTTTTTTCATAAAATTTGTTCTGTCCTTAGGAATTTTATAGCATTTAAATTCAAATCAATACTCATTGTTCAGTGAGTTTAGCATCAATAGCTCTTAAAATTGATTCAGAGTATTTCTACAAACCATGAGCTAGGAAGAATCAATTACTGTTTCTCAACATAAAAAAAGGATAGTATACCAGAAAAGTATCTTCACTTTTAGATTTTTATGTGGCCATATTTAATTTGTTCTCTTCCAAAGAATGGCATATTAATTGAAGGCCATCTTGGCAGTGCATGAGATGCTGACTGTTTAGAGCTAGGCAATCTGTCATCAGCAACCTGCATCCAACTCAGGATCCATGGCCCTCATGCTGAGCAGGGGTCATGGACTGACAAGTCAAGGAGCAATGAAGGGAGAAATGAGAGGCTGATTAATTAAGTTATCTCAGGAAACATCACCTGAGTATTACCCCATAGCAGCTGCCCAGGGTTCTTGGATGATTCCCGAAGGAAGATTACTCTCAGAAGGCAACAGCAAGCAGAGGGAACATTTTATTAGTTTATCTAAACTTTAATTACAGGTGTCCTCCTGTCTCTTCAGACCCTGCGTTGTTTTTGCTTTGGTTTGAAGTCTGAGGGGTTTCTTCTCTTTCTACCTTACTTGGGTTCATTATTGGCTTTGGGGAGTTGAATGTTAGACAGAAACTTTTGGATTCATTCTAGTCAATAAACATTGCATTATTTTAATCCTGAGAGTCCAAGGTCTAAAACTCTTTATGGGAACAAAAGTTCTGAAAAGAATAATATCTTTCATGGAAGGTCCTGCAGTGGTGACTGATTAGTATGTCAGCGATGCCGAAAGGCAGATATGTCACAAATGTGTAACTGTATTATCTTGGGTCGTCTTCAGTCTTCCTACTAGGCATTATTGCTGTACTCAGTTCCTGACCTAACATTGCTGAGAGCATTTTGAATATAGCCCTAGTTCTAACCTTCCAAAGGTCTAAGAATAAAATCAGAAAGCACCTGAGACCTATTGAAGAGGTTTTTTTTCCCCTTAGATGTAATCTTCCTACCAAATGTTTCCATCTCTTTAATTTAAAGGTGCCTTGATTTATGTTTTGTTTGTTCTGTCCTTGTATAAATTCATCAAACTGCTAGTACATTGTTACATGGAATGTGCAGTAGCTTAAATTCATGCTCCTGGGCCAAGGTCACTCATATATGCTGTGATATATAATAAACAATGTCCTTTTGGTGAAAGCTATGTTTTCTGTCTATACTTGTTACCAGTAGAAAAAAAGAATATTATTGGGAGAACCTGAATCAGATTAAAATAATAAAATTTGTTTTATGAAATGTATATATGCAAAGAATAATACAAGAGAATAGCACTAAAATAAGTTATTAAAGCAGGGTTAAGAAGACATAAATACATAGAAAATTGACTTTTGTTTCCTTTGTATTTTGTTGTTTACCAAGGAAAAGTGAGAATCCCATTAATTAAAAATAAAATGGAAATTCACTATATGAAAGTTCAACATGGTTATTATAAAAAAAGCAAGAAAAATCTAAAACAATAAAAACACATTTTACCTTTATGGGATTTTGAATCTCACTCAGCTGTCAATCATTCTCATTATTTTGGGCACATTTTCAAACAACCTAAATTGTTCCCACAGTGGCAGCCAAACTCAATAAGCAGTAAACCATTGAAGATTGTATGATTTCACCAGAGACCTTAAGCAGCACAGTGGCTTCCTGTTAAGGGAAAGAAGGTAAGAAATCTCAACAGGAGTCTTCAACACAGAAGGAAAATAGTCTCTGTAGTTTACCCACAACATACCCCATCAAAACCTCTACAAATCCCAAATGACCAAAATTCGTAATGAAAGCCTTCTTGATTTCTAAAGATAAGAATTACTTTAGCATGCAAAAATTTGTTCATTGAAATGTGTAGTAGTTTATTCATCTATATTTGAGAGACATGGTAATTCCCTGGACCAAAGGCAAATTGGCACAGACTTATTTCATATCATTTAAAATTTATGCACTGAATATCTTAACTTGGATTGTTTCCTAAGATTCTGCTTTTGGACATGAAAATTTCAAGTAAATACGTTTCCAATAATGATAGTTACATGAATACATTTGCATTATAAAATTTAGAGTCTCAAAATGTTTAAAGTCAGGTATTCTTTTTTATGTCTCTATTCATATACATTAACATTTACTCCTGTTTGTACCCTGAAACAAATTAAAATTAATTAAAGTGAATGTAAGTTTTAGGGCAGCTTTTACCCCTCTAGCTAGAGGCAGGGGAACCTGGGAGAATCTGTCCGATGAGGCAGACTCAAGTCGCATGTAATAGCCAGCTTTATTCAGAGCCCGAGACAATTGTTACTGAGGGTTCAGAAAGGTCACATGAGTAAAGTCCTCAGAAGTTCAGGTTGTATGCAATCACAAGGACAAGCAGCACATAGCAAAATCATGCTTTCCCATGGAGGTATATAGACGATACCTTAAACATTTAATTGGATAACAACAACACGCAATAATGGGAAATCTGAAGTAAATTCACTCCTATTTGCTGCACTTCGGAGGATCATGGAAACGCTTTCCAAGAACAGTTCTGTGTTTTAAAGAAACCAGATCACTAGACTGTTTTCTAGGAATGTTTTTCTTTTTTTCACAAGCACTCATAAATCTCCCAGGGATCCATTCCTGGGCCGTGTTGTGACTGTTGACCATTTCTAATAAAGTAAAATTGAAATAGACACATATTTTGGAAAAAAATATTAAGTCAATAAAATCTAATCCAAATAGCAAAACTGTGGACTCTATTGCAAGCTCTTCACTTATGGTGGGAAAACTAAAAATGAAATTTCCATTTAGTTTGTAGGTGACATGATTTAAAGACTAATGTACATGCAAGTTCATGCCTTCATGTATGCCATTTACATGTATACCATTTACAATCATCTTCCAATATTCTTCTTTTTATTTTTTTATTTTTCTTTTTTTATTGAATTTGGAGGATTGCATCTAGATTCTCTAGCTCTTCCTACATCTTCTTTATATTTTTTCATAACCTTATCAAAGTGATTATCTTTGTAGTATTTTTATTAGTGTTGGTGAAGCTGTTCAATTGTGTGTCTGACACATATTTCAACAAATATCTCATGCAATATATCAAGATGGGTAAGTCATACATAACAAATCATGAATACGTCAGACTTTCATGCTGACAGCTACTAAAGAAATTACTTTCACAACGAAGCCAAAATGGCAGCAGTGTTACCATCCTTGCCACAGGTTGAAATACTGTTAAAGGCAAATATAAAATGTGGATTATCTATTGTGTTTTAATTTAATTAATTTACTCTCCCTATGAATAAACAAAGTAATAATTGTACAGTCTCACATACCTTAACAAATAAAGACAGTGCTAGAAACTAACAGAGAAATTAATATTGTGTCTGTTTTTTCAGAATAAAGCAGTAAACAGTCACTTCCTTTGTAGTTAGTGCTTCCCAGCTGTTTTCCCACCTCAAATGTTCTATTCCATTTATAAACATTGTATTTATATAGTACTTGCTTTTCAAATCTGAGTACAAAAAAGATGTAATTAAAACTGTTAAAATAGCTATACTATTTTTCTAATACATTAAAAAACACAAGCTTCTGTGGACAGGATAGTGATACTGGTAGTCAAATTTAGCAGATAATATTTTCAATCCATAGTTCGGAGTCTTAGTAGGTGGCTTTTTTTTTCTTATGTGTTCTCAAATAATTACTTTTATATTAAAAGACAAAGCATGCGTTTCTGTGGCTGGCATCATCAAGACTAGACTTCCTGCAGATGAGATGGTTCATGGGCACCAGCGAGAATTCTGCACAAAACTGCTCAAGACATTGGTGGCTCTCAGAGAGTGTCCAAGACAGAATCACAAAGGAATGAAGTCTGGAGAAGCTGTGACAAAAGTTGCGTCATTGAAATGGCAGTCACAAAGAACACAGGACAAGAGTAAGTCCCTGAGTTGCAGCCTCGGGCAGCAGCTCTGAAACACACTCGTGAAGTCATACGCTTGTTCTTATGAGTATTCCCCGGCTAAGACACAGCTCAAATCTAAAAAACAGGTGTTTAGGAAAAAAAAAACATTTTATTCATTATGCAAACTGAACCAATCTTATTTTTAAGTTTGTGAGAAATTTTTGGACAACAAAGCAGAACCTAATTTCTAAATAGTCTTTTAAAGTAATAGCAGTTAGGCCCTTTTGTATAACTTCAAATTTCAGGGTTGGTGATTCTTATTCTTAAGATACGAACGAATGTCCTTCGTAGACCACTAATGTTATGTTCAGTGGATTTGTTGGCAGGGATTGAATATATGCACTGTGGTTTGATGACTAGATTTCCTATTCAAATTCTTCTTAATAGTCCAAATGCAGTTAGTATTTAAATTATTTTCTTAACATAAATTCCCAGTGGGCTTTGGGATGTAACTCTGAGTTAGTGTCCTTCTCCATCAGGTGTGAAGTGGTTTGGCTATGAATAGAGAAAATAAAATATCAGTAAAAAGATTACATACTCTTTTCTTTGAATTATTTATTGATTTAACTTTCTTTGTATTTATACTTTGTGTCTTTCACATCATGCATTTGATCCTGTTCATTTCTGGTCCCTTAGTTTTCACCCTTTGTCCTTGAAACTTCCCCCACAAAATAAAATAAAGTGAAATTTAAGAGAAAAAGAAAAGAAAAAAAAGATATAATTTTTTCATAGAGTCACAAAGTAATACCTTTAATCCTGTCTTTACTTGCAAGTGTTCACTGTAGAGTCTTTGCTCTGGTTCTAGGCCCCTGACTTCTGCTACACTATCAGCGGGTGGGCCCTCACTGGAACTCCTGTTGCATATCGTGTTGCTGCCCTGTGTTATGGAGATCTTGCAGTTTTGGATCTGTAGGATGAGCCCATTCCCATGCTCTAGCTGATCTGTTCCTGCCCCTCGCTAGCTGCAGCACTCAGGAGAGCAGGTCCTGCACCACGCCTGCGCAGCGCAATAGAGCAGTCCCTCCCTGTTGGCGGACGTGTGTGTGAGCCAGCCCCAAAGTTGTGAGCACAGAAGAGCTATCAGAGAGATGCCCCTCACCTTCCCTACCCTCTCTTTAGCTGGTCACACCCCCCTTGTCTGCCTTGTGGTGGTGAAAGCAAGGGAAAAATGCCCTCCCCCTTTGTCCCTGTCATGCATTGGTGGGGAGGGACTTAGCCCGCTTACCAGCGGCAGCATTCAAGAATATGGACAATGCAGCTTGCCTGGCCTGCACAGCAGAACTGAGACAGGGATGCAGTTGAACCGGTCCTGAGAACGTGAGCCTGGGAGATCAGGCTCCACCTGTCAACTGCCATATAGAGGTATGGATGGGTGAGGGATGCTCATTCCCTCTCTCTCTCCCCTGGAAGAGCTGGTCCTTGATCATATTAACCAAAAAGATGTCTCTGCCCCTCACCCGCTGCAGCACTCAGGAGAGAGTGGACCCTGCACCTTCCCTGGGCAATACAATAGAGCTGGCCCTTAAGGCTTAGGTGCTGGAGAGCTGACCACTGAGAGCAGGTCAACTGTCCATGCCCATTTTTTGTTGCTGTGAGGGGTGACCTAGGCAGGGCAATGCTTGGGCTTGAAAGCTCACCCTGGTGGTGAAGAAAGGGAGAACTGGCCCCCTGCAGCTATCTAGGCCCAGAACTAGGGTGATGAGTTGACCCGCCCCAACATCCACCTCGTCTATGATCTGCTGGGGACGTGAAGATTACAGATTCTTAAAAGCTTTGAGCATTATGTCAGATGACTGTCCATAGTGTCCTCCTGAGGGTCTCTACCAGTGTCCGTACCCTTAACAACTGTCTGAGAATTTGAAAAGTAGGGACGTCAGATAAACTTTTAGTTTTCTATGGGAAAGTGATCTCAGGTTACTCTTTTATTGAGTTGGTGTTGGGGAGGGCCAGGGTATTGACCCCCATTCTTTCCCTGAGAGTGTAGGATTGACCTCAGATGTCTTCCTCTCCTGCTTCGTACTTTAATCATTGAGGCAGGTTCTCACAGCATCTCCAGGTTGTTGCCAAGATTAGCATCACACAGGCCTCTGACATCTACCTGCCTCTGGCTGCTGTTAATGTGATCACAGGCATGAACTACCATGTCTGTACTTGTGTGTTTGTGCTGGATATCTAGGCTCATGTCCTCATGCTTGTCCAGAGAGTATATCACCTTGTGAACTTTCAAAAATACATTGATTAGCCATTTGCCTTGTTTTGATAAATATTTACTCATATAACTCTAATTACCAGTATCTACTATGAACTAAAATCATAAAAAATAATTTTGCAAAACCAGTTACCATTAATAGTAAGCTAGGAGCTAGAGCATTTTGTCTACATTCATTTGCAGGTGTGTAGCTTGAGTGGTTTTCATATCTAGCAGGCTCCACCTTTGTAGGAGGGTGAAGATGATACTACCATCTTCTCTCTTAGTACAAACGGTGACTGTTTTTCACAATGCCAATATTAGGAACTTTTAGAGACTATGTGAGTAAGTCGATAATGTCATACACTAGAAAATATTCAGTGAATGTTCTAAATTTAGAGTCATTAATTTTCCATTTGATTGTCATCAAGATTTAAGATTTTAGTGCTATGATTTTGTTCTGCTTTTGTTATTGTTGTTGTTTTCTTTTCTTTTCTTTTTTGGAAAACCTTCAATACTGGTTCCAGTATTGACTGCCTTGTCCACATTCCCACTGGAAACATAAGGGTTTCTCTTTCCCCAAATCTTCAGTTTGCGATCTTGATGCTAGCCATTCTAGCTATGGTTAAATGCAATCTTGTATGCATTTTAATTTGCCTTTCCAGTTCCTTAAAAATGTTGGACACTTTTTTTTCACATATTTTAAAGCATTTTCCTTCCTTATTTTTAGATATCATGATGGACTTCATTATCCCATTTATTAATAAGCTGATTTATTTTTCTCTGTGTATTTTTCATTTACAACTCTTTATATGTTGTCAATATTATGACATTATCTTTGAAGAGTTGGTGAAGATCACTTATACTTTGGAATATAGCTCATTACTCTGGTGATTCTTGCACGGACAGAAACTTTATAATTTCACCCTGTCTCATATGCCTGTTACTGGGGTTAATTCTCTTGCTGTTGTAGCAGCTTACAGAAAGATCATGATAATGACTGAATCTAAAAATTTTATTTAGGGCATTTATTAAAGTCTTTGAATTATTTTAGTTGTATATTTCAGGATAAAAATGAGTCTAATTTCTATCAATGTAAAAAACTGCAACCACATCAAAGGAAAATGAGATAGTTTATTTTGAAGCTAAAAGTCAAAGACAATGGCCCAAGTTTCCCAAAATGCTCCATTCTAATCTAATGACAATTTGCTGGATGTTCTGTAGATACATAAAAAAGAAAGCCATACATAAATACATATTTCAAGTGGAAACATTTGGAAGACAGATAAGAGAAATGTAGGGAAATATATTCTCTAGGTTTCAGATCGTCTCTGATGATGTTTTCAGCATTCTGGTAGATAAAAATCCGTGGTCTGTTGCTTTACTACAGCTTAAAAGATTCCACATAAATCACGAGGATGCTCACTCAGAAAGTCTACAAATAAACCGAACCAAAAGGTGAAAGTCCTCCAAAATGACCAATTAAAACACTCAAGCGAGAAATTACATAAGACGCTTGAAGACGGAGAGATACTCATGCTCCTGGGTTGGCAGGATTAACTTTGTGAAAATAACCATTTTACAAGGCACTATATGCAGATTCAATGCAATTTTGGTTCCATTTGATTTAGAATTTGACTTTCATCCTTTCACTATGGGTCTGTGTTGTTATTTGCAAGAAAGACCATGTTTCATGGACAAAAATGGTAGCTGTTATCTTGGATTTTAATTCTTTCAGTTACTTTTTCTATCTAATGGTGAGTTGAAATTCATTTCCTTTATGCTTATTATTGACAGAATTTTGTTCATTTCTGTTGCCTTGCTGGTTATTGCTCCGGTTGATGGTTAATTATTAGTCCCCATTATTATTTGCAGCTTGCTGATTTTCAGTGTTGAACAAGACACATTGCTTTCTTCACCATTTCTCTCACATTTATTATTTCCTATAGAATGGTGAAAGGGGAGTCTTTCTTCTTCTTCTGTGTATAGTATTCTTTTAAATATTTATGCAGTAGTGGGATGGTTGTCACCAGTTGTCTTAGGTTGTGATTTGTTATGGTGGCTTTATTTATCTATCAATTTTAAAAGACAGCTTTGCTAGATATAGCAGTCTTGGTGACAGCCGCTTAGTTTCAGAACTTGAAATATGTCATCACATGTTTTACAGGCTTTGGCATTGCTGAAAAGAAAGAGAACTGATATTACTGTGATATGTTTGCTTTTGAATGGGAGTTATCATTTTTATATTATGACTTTAAATGTATTTTATTTGCTTTGTAATTTTTACATCTAGTTTATAATATATCATGGAGAGAATTTTCTGTCATCATGTTCATTTGTTATTTTAAATTCATGTTCATTTGATGTTTTAAGTGCTCTTGTTTTTCATTATCAATCTCTTTCCCTGGATTTGAGAAGTCTTCTGTTGTAATTTTATTAATGAAGTCTGTGCTGTTAAAGACACAGAATTTAGTCTCAGTTCATTCTACTCTATGATCGCTTTCATTATTTTCTCTTTTAAAAATATTTTAAAAAATCATATTATATATTCTGGTTATGATTCCCCTCTCTCTACTTCTCCAAATTCCTCCTCACTTCCTTCCCTGCTATGAAGATTCTTCAGTTCTAGCCTCCTCACAGTGCCCTGTGCATCCATAAATAAATATTCCATTTCCTTTTCCTAGGGAGACCTAGCCCTAACCTCCAAGTTCTATGTACTGAGTTAACCATTGATTAACATCTAATGTCCATATATAAGTGAATATACTGTATTTGTCTTTATGGGTCTGTTATACTTTCACATAGGATCATTTTATTTTTTTTTTGGTGTAGTCCCATTCATTTACCTGTAAATTTTATGATTTCTTCTTTTTTTTGTGGTTGAGAAATGATCTATTGTATAAATATACCACATTTGGCTGTTCATCCATCTGTTAAAGAATATTTAGATTTTCCAATTTTTGCATATTCTGAATATAGCAGAATTAAACACAGTTGAACAAATATCCATGTGGAAGGATGAAGAATCCTTTGGGCATATGCTCGAGTGGAATCTTGCAGTAGATAATTCCTATCTTTCTGGGGGAGGCAACACAGTGATTTTACATAGTGACTGCATAAGTTTGCAACTCCTAACAGAAATGCATGAGTTTTCTCTTTACTCCCCACCCTTATCAATGTGTGTTGTCATGTGTGTTATTTGTCTTGGCCACTCTGACTTGTGTGATATGAAATATCAAAATACTTGTGATTTTTATCTCCCTGATAAACTAGGAAATAAAAGAAATAACATTTCTTTCAAGGGGTTCTCAGACATTTGGGTTTCCTCTTTTGAGAATTCTCTATTTAGATTTGTACCACATCTTAAAATTGTTTTATTTCATTGTTATCTAGTTTTTGAGTTCTGTATAAAATTTTGATGAGTAGGGGTCGAGGAGAGGGAGGAGAGCAGAGAAAAATATATAGCTCAACAATAACAATAAAAATATAGCAAAATAAAAAAATTAAAGAAAAACAAAAACATATTTTGATATTAGCCCTTTATTGGATGGGTGGTTGATAAAAATCATTCCCCATTTTATAGCCTGTCACTTTCTCAGAAATTTGGTGGACTTTGCCTTGCAAGAAGTTTTTGGTTTACAAAGTCTCATTTATTAATTATTGACCTTTGTAGATTGATCTTGGTAAAATGGTCACCTGTTCTATAATAATCCTTCTGATCCATGAACCTGTGAAATCTGTACAGCTTCAGAAACCTTTAATTTATTTCTTCCATGTCTTAAACTTTTGATTGTAGAAGTCTCAGACTTGCTTATTTAGTATTGTTGTTACCCCCAAGTATTTAATTTTGGAGCTATTGTTAATAGTATTGTTTCCTCAATTCCTCCTCAATCCATCTGCCCTTTGTATATTGGAGGCTATTATTTTTTGTGGTTTTTATGTGAGTTAAGTTCGAATCCTGTTACTTTGCTTAAAGTGTTTATCAACTGTGGGAGTTCCTTGGTAGAATTTTTATGGTGACTTATATACTATCATATCATCTACAAATAAAGATACTTTGACTTCATCCTTTCCAGTTTCTATCCCCTTGATCTTCTTCATTTGTCTTATTGCCCTACCTAAGACTTTAAGCACTATATTGAATAGTATGGAGAGAGTCGACTTGTTCCGGATTTCAGTGGAATTTGAATTTCTTGCTATTTAAGTTGTTGATGCCTACTAACTTGCTGTAAACTGACTTTATTATATTGAGTTATGTCCCCTGTATCCCTATTCACTTTAGAACTTTTATCATGAAGGGGTGCTTTATTGTGTCAAAGTTTTTTTTTTTTCTGTATCTAATGAGATAATCATTTTTATTTTTTGTTTTTGTAATTGTTTTTTTTTTCTTTCAGGTTGTTCATTTGGTCGATTGCATTTATCGATTTATGTATATTGAACTCTCCCTGTATCTCTGGAATGAAACCTACTCGATTATGGTGGAATATCTTTAGGATGTGATCTTGGTCAATTTTCAAGTATTTTATTGAGCGGTTTTGCATATGGTTTAGATATCATGTTAAGTGCAGCCTCATAAAATATATCAAGAAACATTCCTTCTATATCTGTTGTGGTTAATTTGAGGAATATTGGTGCCAATTCTCCTTTGCAAGTCTCATAGAACTTAACCCTAAATCCTTTTGGCCATGTTTATTTTTGGTTGTGAGATTTTTAATTACGGCCTCTATTTCACTAGGAGTTATAGGTCTGTTTTCATTGTTTATTTGATATTGAACCTATTTTTGTAAGGGGTATGTATCAAAAACATTTTCATTTCTTTTTAGATTTCTCAATTGTGTACAATAGGTTTTTAAAGCATGTTCTTGATTTTTCTACATTTTTTTCATGTCAGTTATGCCCCCATTTGTCATATCTAATTTTGTTAAATTGGATCTATCTTTCTGCCTTTTAATTCAGTTGGATAAGTGTTTGTCAAGTGTGCTGATTTTTTTCAATGAACCATTTTTTTTGCTTTATTTATTTCTCTTTGTTGTTTCAATTTTATTGTCTTTGGCTCCAAGTTTGATTATTTTTGGCCATGCATTCCTTTTGAGTGAGAATTCTGCTTTTTTGTTCTAAAGCATTCAGGTATGCTGTTGTTGCCACCATAAGAACTCTCCATTTTTTTTTTTATGTTTGCTGTGAACTTGCCTCTCAAAACTGTATTCATCCTGTCTGATAAGCTTGGGTACGTAGAGTTTTAATTTTAATTCAATCCTAGCAAGTCCTTAATCTCGTCTTTATCTCTTTTCTGATCTATTTTTTCATTCAGTGGTGAGTTCTTTTTCCATGAATTTGTAAACTTTCTGGGTTTTTTTTGTTGTTGTTGTAGAATCCAGTTTTAATTTGTAGTGGTTAGATAGGATGCAGAGTGTTGTTTCCATTTTCATTTATTTGTTGAGTATTGCTTTGTGTCATACTATGTGATCAATTTTGTTGAAAGTTATATGAAGTGCTGAGAAGAAGGTATATTCTTTTGTGTTTGGGTAAAATGTTTTGTAAATATTTGTTAGGTTCATTTGGTTAATAACATCTGATAGTTCCAGCTTTTCTCTGTTTAATTTTTGTCTGGATGGCCTGTCTGTTGTGAAGAATGGAGTACTCAAGTCAGTCATTGCAGGTATGTGAGGGCCAATGCACAGTTTAAGCTATAGTTGTGTCTTTGTGAACATGGATGTCCTTGGGATTGTGCATAGATCTTTAGAATAGCAATGATATCTTTGTGGATTTTTCCTTTGATGATTATGTAGTGTCATCCTATTATCTTCTGCAGTTTTGGTTTGAAGTCTCTTTTTTCAGATATTAAAATGGCTACACCAACTTAGGTTTATTTGCTTGGAATATCTTTTCTCTTCCTTTTACCTTGAGGTGATCTCTATACTTGGTGTTCAGGTGTGCACCTTGGATGCAATAGAAGAATGGATACTGTTCTTATATTCATTTTGCTAATCTGTATCTTCTTATTGGGGAAATTGAGACCACTGTTGTTGAGAATTATCAATGAGCAGTGTTTGATGCTTTCTGTTATTATTGTCCGTATAATATGTATGCACATGTGGGATGTATATGCATGTGGGATGTGTATGTGTGTGTGTATGGGAGTGTGTTTTATCCTCTTTGAATTTACTCATTTGGAAATATTTATTCCTTGTTTTATATTTGGTGTGGTGAGCCTCTACAGGTTGAAGTTTTCCTTCCAGTGCCTTCTGTATAGCCTGACTTGTAAATAGTTACTTCTTAAATTGTGTTTCAATATGGAATGTCTTGTACTCTGGGTTGGCACCTGTAATATATCAGAATTTATAGCACATCTTCCCAGGACCATCTGGACTTAGAGTCTTTTGAGATGTCAGTCATTATTCTAATATGTCTGCCTTTGTATCTTGGTCTTCTACCTTTGTAGCTTAATACTATCTCTTTGTTTTGTACATTAGTGCTTGATTATTATGTGTCATAGGGATTTCTTTTTGAGCAGAGTCTATTTGTTGTTTGCATGCCTCTTGTATTTTATAAGAACCTACCTTTTTAGGTTAAGAAAATTTTCATCTATGAGATTGTTGAAGATATTTTATATGTTTTGTGTGTTGGTTTCCTCTTCTTTCCATGGTCATATTATTTTTAGCATTAGTCTTTTGATAGTGTAACAAATTTCGTGGATGTTCTGAGCCCTAAGTTTTTAGATTTAACAATTTCTTTGATCAAGGTACCGATTTCTTCTATTTTGTCTTTAATGCCTGAGAATTTTTTTCTTCCATCTCTTTCATTGGTGAGACTTGTCATGAAGGTCTCTGTTTTGATCTCTTAATGTTTCATTTTTCAGATTTTCCTCATCTTGAATTTTTTAAAACATTGTTTAAATTTTCACTTTCATGTCTTGAATCGCTTTATTCATTTCATTCAACTGTAATTTGTGTTTTCACTGATTTCTTTAAGGGGCATTTCCACATTAAGTTGTCTAACATATCCACAAAGGCTATTTTAAGGTTCCTTTCTTGTTCTTCAACTGTCTTGCAGTTCTCAGGACCTACATTAATAATGTTTGCTTCATCCCTGTGAAGACATATGGCCCTGGCTGTTATTGACTATGTTTTATTTTGGCGTTTAAGCAGGCTTCTTAGTGCCTTGGAATGGGGACAGAGTGTGAGGAAAGTCTACAACAGACACCCTGTTACAGAGATGAGGATGAGGCTGCTGTACTGGAATTGGAGAAGAGGGAGACTGAAGATTTGAATGACTCCTGCCTGCTTGCTGGTCTACTTTTTTCTCTGGCAGCCTTGGCTGGCTGATTCCTAGGGAGTGTCTTCTGAAGCTGGGGTGTTGAGAGGGAGATTGGAGGAGAACTGTGAGACTAATTGGAGATGGGGGCAAAGAGAGAAGGAATGCTATAGCAGGTGATTTGCTTCAGAGCTGGGGGCGATTTTGGGGGATTGCAATTAAGGAGAGGAAGGTGTGGTAAAGAATTGCAGTGAGCCTACCTGCTCTCCTGGTTTGTGGGTTTACAGGCAGTTCCTGTTGCAGTTGGGGACTTGGATAAAGGGATGAGCTCAAGGAAGGAGGTTTGAAGAAGAAGATCTGCATGAACCTATTGCTGGAACTTGGCTTCAGAGAAAATGGGAGACCACAGCAGTTCTTTTGTTACAGAGCTGACAATAAGACTGTATGCCACGGATTCTTAAATTCTATGTCTTAAACCTATATTGCAGTTCTTATAACATTTTTTTCTTTATATATGTCTAAATATAATGTCTCCACTTTGTCTTTCCTATCTGTTGATGAGGTGTTTTCTACTGGGATTTTTATTTAATTATCTCTCATTTTCGACATTCACTTCATTCTTTGCAGGCTCAAATTCCTTGCTGAATTCTGTCCCGCATATTTTTGAAATTTGCTTCTAAGCTGTTTAATATCCTTTGCCAACATTTCTTGTTTATTTATTGAAAATACTTCTTTCATACAATATATTCTGCTCACTGTTCCTCCTCCCCCATTTTCTTTTGTAAGTGCCAGCACTTACTAAACCAGGGTCTCCTCGTTATGGCTGATGGAGTGTCATCTACCAGGCATGGGTAGGAGGGGTCACAGCAAGACTAAGGCTGGGACAAGTTATTGCAAGCAACCAATAACATTTTATACCCTTATCAGAAACAGAATTCAGTGGTAGATGCCAGGATACAATGATATTTGCAAGGTTTATAGGGTATACAGGACAAATGTCTAAGACTAGCTGTTCTGTGAAGCTTCTATATGCATCTCTGACTTCTAAGAAACACAGTGAAACAGAGATAGCCTGAATGCTTCACTGTCCCAGGGAGAGTCTTAGTTTTTCCCTTTTCCTCTCAAGGCAGTGTAGACCAGGCCAAATCTGTGATTTCCCACACTCATCCTAGCACTCTCTCTATCCATCCAGTCTGGATCCTGATTTGATTTCCTTACTTCATCTTTTTACATTTGTCACAAATATGGGCACCAGCAACTTACAATATTGAGACACTGAATCTTTGCTTCCAAACTTGAACTTTAGTTATTTTCTTAATTTGATTTCTTGTATTAAATATTGTGAACATTCAGATAGCTCAGAAAAGCTCAGGAATTAACCTGTTTTCTCATCATTTTGTGGTTTTCATTATGTCTTATTTATCTGTTGGCATGTATGTGTTTTGAGTTTTTTTCTTCCCTATTTTTGCTTACTTTTTATTGTTAAATTTTGAGTTTTCCCAGTCAGTTATCTTTGTATTTTTTATGCTTCTGGTCTCTGTTTAGGATGGAAGTTAATTTCAGTAACAGATAGAATGATCTCACTACAGTAGGAATAAGGTTTATGGAAATAGATCTAGGGTACTGACTAGGAAAAATACATCTTATAGATTTTTACAGGAAAGGGCTCTCGTTATGAAGTAACAAGAATGAGAAGGAATGAGGATGAGGAAAATAAAGAATGAAGTGGGAATGAGAGGCAAAGCACAGGGAAGTGAATGCAGGAAAAGCATCACGAAACAAGTTCACAAAGAAGGACTGTCAAGTCATCTAAGATATAAAGTGAAATGATACCACCAGAAAAATATTGTTAAAATGCAAATAAATAAAAATAAAATAAATAGAAATAGTGATAACATCAGCTTGTGTTTCTTTCTAGGAGAGATAAATGAGGTTTCTCCTATCTACTGGACAGCATTTGCAGCCTGCTCTGTAGGCTAGTTTCCTCAATGTAACCAAATCAGCTATCTTTTTCCTACCTGTTCATCATAGTTTCAATTTCTGTAGGAGTTTCCAAGTTTGATTCTGCCCTTCCCCCAAATGTGGAATTCCCCCTCTGTATGCCGTGAATGCCATTGGTTAATAAAGAAGCTGCTTTGGGCCTATTGCAGCACAGAAAAGGACAAGGCAAGAATTCCAAGTAGATACAGGAGGAGAGAGTAGGCGGTCAAGAGACACCATGCAGCCTCTGCAGGAGACAAACACCGGACAGAACCTTACTGGTAAGCTACGAACACATGATGATACACAGATAAATAGAGATGGGTTAATTTATGATGTAAGAGCTAGCTAGGAATATCCTGGAGTCATTGGTCAAGTAGTGTTTTAATTGATACAGCTTCTGTGTGGTTATTTCGGGTCTGGGTAGCTAGAACGAACAAGCCATCTCTGCTAACAGCCCCTATGCCCCATCTCTCTGCACCCTGCCACGTTACCACTGGATGCAGCAGTCCCTAAGGTGTGCCAGAAATCACACATCTGTACAGGCAGAGGACCACTCAGGCTCACAGTAACCTATTACTATCCTGATCCTGGGTGTTTTGAATTTTTTCTTTTTATTTTGCTTATGTACCAGAATAACTGGCTGAGAACCCTGGAGACCGTAAGTAGCTTTGCCCAATTTTCATGTCTCATGATATATCTCATGATATGGTGACCTAGGTTGGGGTAGAGGTGGTATCTTCTGAGACTAGCAACCCTGGCCTGTTCCTAGTAAATTTCAGCTTTAGATTTTCAAGTATTTCTGTTGCAATCTCCATAACCTATGATGTTCCCACCCAGTTTGCTGTTCTGCCTCCACAGCTGGGCCTGTCATCCTATGTTTACAATGCTCATGCATAGGAGAGGACAGTGCACAGATAGAAAACCATGAGCAGCACTGTATGTCTGTGAACTAGTTCATGGCCTTATCTATGTATAGGATTCTGTCTTTTTTACCTTGGATTGCTTTTTTATCTTTGTTATTTCCTTTGTAAGAATAGTATCTGTTCTTATCCTGGCTCTTCTTCACTTGTTCACACAGAGGCAGCATATCATCCTCCATCATACCTGGAAATCTGTCATTCTCTCTCTCTCTCTTTCTCTCTCTCTCTCTCTCTCTGTCTGTCTGTCTCTCTCCATCTCTCTCTCTCTATCTTTCTGTCTCTCTCTGTCTCTGTCTCTCTCTCTCTCACACACACACACACAAACACACACACACACACACACCTCCAGTTATGTATTTGAAGATAAAAGAAATAATTAATAAGTTGAATAGGTTGAATAGTAGATATGTTGCCTCCAAATTATGTCAACTTCTTTTCCATAGTCAGGCTTTTGATACTGTTTAAAAGCAACCAAAATTCAGGATCATTGTATTTTTTCACTTTGAGCAAAATAGTTAAAGTTGTGTACCTTTGCTTCAGAGGTTTACAACAAGATGAAATGTTGAGTGGTAGCCACAAAAAGCACAAAGTTGCCCTTTATTCAAAACGTATTAAAAAATAATTGAAAATATTCTCATTATTTAGTTAGGAGAGAATAGAAAGCCAGTGACAGATAAAATAAAGAAGGCTATACAATGACTGATTTTAATGGAAATCAATGGAGTCTAATTTATTTTGTATCATACCATGAAGATAGGGAGCACTCAGTGGCAGAAAGACAATGAATCAGAAGTAGATAGCAATATTTTTAGTGCATAGAGTCTAAGAGACCCAAACTGTGACTGGAAAGAAAAAAGGATTAATACTCAAATCTTGTTAAATATTTAACAGTAGAATCCTTGGAACACTGTTTAAAGTCTTTCTTTTTAGTTAATTGTTTGCTTATAATCAGATAGGAGCTATTACAATGGATGTTTGCCTGGCATTTGAAAGGTCACTGTGTGTGGATAGTCTAAATGAAGACTTCTATATTCAGAGGAAATTATTCTAAATTAATTGAACAAAGAATTCAGAGGGTATGCAGTTTGACAGTATTCTAGTGCACCTGCTTAGAAGGGTTTTTTATTGTATAAAGGTGTCTGCTATTTGCTTACTTTGTGGTAAGTAATTCCATGAATCTATAATGCAACTGTCAGATTCCTTTTCTTTTCTTGTAGCATTATCATGCTAATAGAGCAGAGAAAACAGAATTTTAAAAAAAATCTTTTTTGGACTTAGCATCACTGCATTTGACATCTATATTCTCTGATAAATATAGCAGCGGATTTTCTGAGGAAATGCTTTCAGATCTTTGCTTCTGGACTTAATGCTAAGCTGCCTTTACACACAAGTGTTAAATGGAAGTTAGATATTTTGTACTATAGAAAGACTTTCCTTTCATCTGAATGAATAGTAGAAGACTGTTGATAAATAATAGAATTAACATTGAAAAAATTTATAAGCATGATTTGCTAATTATTTTCTTGATTTCTTTCATCAAGAAGTCTTCAATTAAAATATTGTCCTTTAAGTACTTTAAGTAATCCTGTATTATGACAATATTTATATTAAATAGATTATGCTATGATTTTAAATCTCTGCTCTACCAAAAGAATTTTCAAGGTTTTTTGAAAATATTTATCTATGAGTGTTGTTTTGACTTTTCATCATTTTATAAAAACATTGGTGACAGTGAACAGAAGTTTGATTTTTTAGAAATATAAATCTGTTTACATTTAGGCAATAAAAATAATTCTTACTTAATAGAGAATAAATGTTAAACAAATAAACAAAACCACAAAGCAACAAAGAATAAACTTTATTAAAGCTACTATTTAATCATACAATCCAAAAATTACCTTGAGACTGAAGTTTAGGCACAACTATCATACACTATTTAAGCAAATTTTAAATCATCTAATTAAATTTATTTTCTCTATTTTACTTTTCCTCATTGCAAGCTATATAAAAATAATTTGTAGTTGTTTCTGATTTATAAGAATCATATTGACACAAAGAGGCAGACAAGTCACTAATACATTCTATAAAATTCCAGAAAAAGTAATAAGCTATAATATTTGCAGTCTAATTCTTATTATTTGAGATTTTCATTTATGCATGGCACATATTTTGACCATATCCACCCTCAGATCTGTCCTGCATCTTCTTTCATATACTCTCATCCGGTCTTCTCTCTCAACTGCATTACATCTTTTAAAAAGCATCATTGCTGCTCACTAATGTCAACACAATGCAATTTCTATTAGCATTTGTTGATTATGTTTAATGATGGGTTTCGTTGCAGCATTTTCATATATACATATACTATGCTGCTACCATGACCATACCTATTACTGTCTCCTCTCTCTTCTCTTACTCTCCCACTTCTGCTGAGCTCCTTCTGATCCCACCCAATCTCTATTTTACTCTCAAATCTTTATAACATAAGACCTTTAAATTTAAATTTTGGTATTGCCATTATTCAAGTCTTGTTTAGTCAGCTAAATTCTTGAGGTCTCACGGAGGTAGCTTCGTTGTCATTTCTAGGAGATGGCAGCTAATGACTAATGAGAGAGGGAGAAGCCTCTGTGAGGGATCAGTCTTTTGAGTGATATATCATCCAATAACATGATGAGCCCTAGACTCACATGCAGAAAAACAACACTAATGAACTCAGCAGTTTGTATGTTTATGTGTAACTGTATGTGTAACAATATATGTAACAATAATATAAAAAAGAGGCCATCAATTTGAGTGGAGTGAGGTGGAAGGGAAATAAAAGGGGTTGTAAAAGGAGAACATGGGAAAAGTTGGGATGAAGGGAACAACATAATCATATTTTAACTAAAAATAAAGAAAATGAGTTTGGATGATTGATGGAGGTTCTAAAGAATGTTTGTAAGGTAATTGATTATTTATTAGCATAAGATCCCTGCCAGAGGAGGTTTCATATGAAGATTATATCTTTCCCTTCTGTCCTGGCAATTAAGGGCCTTAGATACTTGGGGGCAGGATGGGCCTTGTGAGATCATCTCATGTAGTTCTCATTGTTTGATTATAGATTCAGAGGAAGGTAAAACTTCAAAGGCTCTGCTCTTTGCTTGACATGACAAGATACTGACAGGCCCAATCTTGCACAGGTTTTGTATAGATGATCATAGCTACTATGGCAGTAAAAGTACAAACATTGAGATCATGTTCTGAAGACAGCATTTCTCCTCTCTCTACTCCTTCCCCCTTATATTCTTTCCACCTTCCCTTTGACATTGCTCTCTGGGTCTTCCTTGGATGGGGTGGTATGAGAATATATTTCCACTTTATAAGCCACCAAAACTGTTAGTAATTACCTCCAACTTAAGCATCATGACAAATAAGCAACATAAAAAACCATTGATATATCATCTTGGAGAGAGAGAGAAAGACAGAGAGAGAGAGAGAGAGAGACAGAGAGACAGAGAGAGAGAGACAGAGAGAGAGACAGAGAGACAGAGAGACAGAGACAGAGAGAGAGAGAGAGAGAGAGAGAGAGAGAGGGAGAGAGAAGAGAATAGGGTCATCATAATTACCAGGTAGAATTCAATGAAATACACTAATCTGCCCTGGTAAATTGGACAGCAAAGCAGGATTCTGGGCACCAGCCAGGACATCAGCAAAAGACTGGCCATACACAGATTAATAGAAATTAAGGTTAATTTAAGATATAAGAGCTAGCTAGGAATATGCTTGATCCATTGGCCAAACAGAGTTGTAAGAGGAAAAAAAAAGACTTTTCCCTGTTACTTTAATCGGAGTGACTGGAGCTCCTCTCTAAACCAACGACAATACACTGGCATATTTTATTTTCCTGATTATTATGGAAAATCTTTTGTCAAGAATCTTTGTCTTGACTTTACAGATATCTGCAAGAAACCCTAAAGTAAATAAATGTTTGCCTCTTTCCTCATATAGTCTGTGCTCTTTCTGTTCTTGTCATCTAGGCCTAAAAAGAGAAGAAGAAAGACACACACACACACACATACAGAGAGGTAAGCAGGCAGACAGACATAGGATTCACAGATAGACAAAGAGACACAGAGACAATGCAGAGAGATCAGTTACCAGCATGATTTATATATGCATATTGCATTTTAGAATAAATTTATATAATTACAATTTTCTTACTAAAGTCAGGATGCAGCAGATACAAAAGAAAGCTCTTTGGATTTGTCAAGACTTATGTCGATTTGTTGAAAGCAGAGGCATAAATATCTGAGCCTGATAAAGAGAGATCTAAGTGAAACTGGTTCTCATTGTGTGAGTTTAGAACTGCACAAGGACTTTAATATGAGTGATCATCCCCCATATCTTATATATCGTGCAGGTTCATTTTTATCAACATTTTTTAACAGATATAAGTAGAGTTGTCGTTCTAACAAAGTCTGAATTATTGTCATTTTCCAACTGATATCCTTAGAATGTCTTAGGAAACATCATCACTGTTCAAGTTGTGATGATCCCACTCAGCTCAAAAGAACTGATAACTGAATACTTGTTTTGTTGCTTGCTTAGACCAGTCGCATTGGTAGAAAAGATGCTGAAGACCACTGGTTTATTAACAATAGTAATTATTCCATACAGGTTTGCAGATAGCAAGTCCAAGGTCAGCAAGACCCCAGATTCAGCAGCCAAGGAAGGCTTGCTTTCTCATACATGATTTTACATATTTTAGAGTTTCTTCTATGTGAGCAAATCCCTCCTTTGAAGCCCCACCTTCATAGTCTATTTTTACAGGTCTACCTCCTTATAGTATAACACTTAGCATTGAAATTTTAGCATGTAAAATTTGAAAATAGTATATGTAGGAATTTAATTTGAGGAATTTATTCACAAATCCATGTCTTTTTCCCACAAAAATAGATTTAATCCTCTCAGTAGCTCCCATGCCTTGCCTTATTTAAGAATCAATTTAAAAAGACAAAGTCTTCTTAGTCTTGCTTGTCTGTTTGATTTCAAGATATTATTTAATTACAACATTTCTCCCCTCCCTTGAGTCTAAAATATGAACTTCATATGCTTGATTCCATAGTTCTTAAAGAAGACCTTTGCTAAGCCCCACACCCCCAGAATGATGTTGCCTACAGAGCTAGGATTAAGCACAGCCATCTAATCCCAAGTAAAATGCCATACTGATTCTCCATGTGGACCTGGAGAATGTGACCAGTTATAATTAGGGAATCTTTCAAGATGTTATATTTGAGATTATGGGGAGAGTCAGTTGTAGGTGGACTTTTCTTTCCTGTCTGCCAGTTCACAAATATACAACATGGAGATTCAATATTAACTGTAAATGCTTGGCTGATAGCTAGGGTTTGTTAGTAGCTAACACTTACATTTCAAATTAACTCATATTTCTTATTTACCCTCTGCCAAGTGACTCAGGTCTTGTTACCTGGTGCAGGAGAATTATCTGTATTCTGTCAATCATTTATTTTAATAAAATGCTGATTGGCCAGGCAGGAAGTAGAGGCGGGGCAATGAGAATAGGAGAAGGCTAGGGAGGAGGAAGCTCGCTCAGCCATTCCTGCCCAGATCACTGAAGAAGCAACATGTGAGCTGACAGCTGGAAAAGGTACTGAACCACATGGCTAAAATAGATCAGAATAATGGGTTAATATAATTCATAATAGTTAATAAGAAGCCCAAGCTAATGGGCCAATCAGTTTATAATCTTATGGAGTCTTGTGTGTGATTTTCTTTGGGGTATGCCGGTTGTGGGGTGCCGGGCAGGACAGATACACCAACAAGCTGACCCCTCATGTTACAGTTACCTTATTTTCTACATGACCTCCTTGTCCTGAGTATGTTGGCATCTCCTCTGACTTCTTCATCCTTCCTCTTTGGTTTGGTTGTCCCGCCTGTATTTCCTATCTGTCTATCTCCTAGTTAGCTTTTTGTTAAACCAATTTGAGTGACCATAATTTTACAGGGTACAAAAGGATTTTTCCACAGTTGTCAGTACAATGATTTGAGAAAAATGAAGAGGAACATTTCCCCATGAGAATATGATAGGTGAATAGTAATACATAGCAACAAATTTCTGCTCTAAGGGTATTCTTGTGTAGAGAACTGAATAATATCTATGCATGCATACACAAAAATATACTATATAGCACATACTGTTGATTTGAGAATTATATGATATATATGTCTACACAAACACCCATCATGTCTAACTATTAGATGGCAACAGTAACTCTATAGTAAAATACGTAAGTAATATACTCCCAAATTTATAATAAAGGAAGTAAGTCTGTTACTTTTAGTTCCATACTAAGAATTAAAACTATTGTGAAGTCAATAAGTGGGAAGCTTCAATACCAGAAGAAGCTATTCCTTTTATTAATCATGCTTTTTTATTCATTTGACCACAAACTTCATAATCTTTCACTTTTTTCCTGAATAAACACATTGTTACAAGATAGTATTCACTCGCAAGACATCAAGAAAAATCTACACTTGTATAGTCTGATGGTCTCCTCTGATTAATTAAAAAAGAAGTGATTTTAATTACTTGAATTCAATTATTCTTGGAAACGAAAATATGGACTGGTATACCTTAATCAGTGTAGATTTTGAAAATTTCCAGAACTCAAGAGTCACTTTCTAAGTGCTATCAAGTTTTCTTCATGTTCTCTGTCTAATCTTCCTGTTCTTCCTTCAGTGATAAAAGTGACTGGTCCTCTATGTGCCCTCATAGTATTTATTCTGATTTCACACAGATCAACATGCCGTCAAAACGCATATTCCCTAGTAAAATGATCTTTGTTCTTTGAGTTAAACTCTCTCTCCTGTCTAGGCTACACTGAAGATCTCATTGTCTAGGGATGCACAGTATTCCTTTCCAAAGTCTTACTGGATTGCATATGCTAATATGATGACTATAGTTTTCCCATACTAGTTCTATATTTTTAGGTAAGTTGGGTGCTATAGGATCTCTAGGTGTTCTGTAAGACCTCATTTCCATTAAGTATTTTATACTCATAAGGACTGGGCAGAAGAGTAGTAGATTATTCTTAGTTCATTATTTCATTGCAGATCACACATCATACCATCACAACTTGAATTCCCTGCATTTCATAAGGACATTTAGGAATTCAACCAAATATAGCAGCTAGCACACTGTAGACTTACAGATTGTTGAAAGACTCCCAGCATCCTGCCCTAGGGCCTTTGTGTATGAAATCCTAAATTACTTCTGTGCCTGTGGATCACTATATCCTATTTCAAGATCATTTTGATATTTTAGACATTTTCTTAGTTCTTGCTGACATTTCAAAAACAATTGGCCATTGATTTTCTTCATTAGTTATGTGCCCCAAGTCCAAGTGACACCCAGTGCTTAATCCTGGTCACACTCTTACATTAAAACAAATATTTGACAAGCTGCAAGGGCAGTCTAGACATAGAGACACTCTTTCCTTCACTGCCATAGTGATGAAAACATCCGTCCACCAAGAGGACATGCTTCTAGTATCATGACACCTACTGAGAATGCAGTTTGAAGCTGTCATCATGGTGAATGGCAGCCATGTTTGCTGGTGACTAGGGACTGTTCACTAATGATAACTTAACCGAGGGTAATGTCAGGTCTTCATGGGGTGTAATGAATATCTATTATGTGCTGCTTGGAACTAAAGTCACTTGTTATTATCATTGATATGTAGATCATCTCTAGAAAAGAAATCAAAGCAACAAAATAGCAGCTTGTATATAACACAGCCACAAACTCAGTGTGCTAAACCTACTATTAAGAGAGTGGTATAATCATTGCTATGAAGAACTCTAGGAGAAAAATATTACCGTGAGTCATTGGTAGAGTTCAGGAATTTTCCAAATTTTAGTGCAATTTATAATTAAAGCATAGTGTCTCAATAAGTCTTTATAAGGTATACTTGTTTCTTGTGACACTGGGGGTTGAGACAGTGGCTCATGCAATGTTACCACTTTACAGCTAAACAATGTCTTCTACTAATCTAATTCAGTTTAAGAGAAATTTTTAGTTTTGTAGCAGCATATTTAAGGGGCCCAGATGATTTTGAACTCACTCTGAGGTCAGGGTAAGAAGACTGAACTTCTAATCCCCCTGTCTCACCTGTGGAGGACCTAAAGTTAGAAGTCTACTCCAAAGCTCAAGGTCTGCCATGAGATTTCTACACGAAACATGCCATTAAGAAAAACAAGAGTAATTAAAAGATGGAAATAAAATAAATACTTCTTCTAAAATTTATCCTTCTGGTGTTTATGAAATATTTCAAACTGGTCTACTTTATCGTTGAGACATAAGTTCTCATCAAATAATGGCATTTCCTACTGCTTAAAAGGCTCAACTTAAGGTAAGTGAGTTTTCTATGTTAGCCAACTCTATTTTTATGCCTTAGAAAATGCAGAAGAATGGGAAAGCAGAGAAATAGATTTGAAAATTACCCATTAGAGGTTTCAGGCAAAGTGCAAGGATAAACTCAGTGGCTAAGATATGTTACATATCATCTGAACAGGGAAGACCAGTCACGTGCACAGTTCACACAACTGACCCCTTTCACACAAGTTGCCTAGGAGGACTCATTATGGTTCCTAAATTCAGTGACAAAATAAAAAAATTGTGCTCAGCTCATAGATTTGTCAAGATTACATAGGATATTATACAAGCAACCACTAGAAGACATTTCAAACTAATAACACCCAACATATTCATAGATATTGTGGTTATTTGCATATGTCAGTCATTTTTAATTTTTTTTCAGTTTTAGGGAGCAAAGTGGGGCATTTCTTACTTGGCAAGAGTCGTGCCACTAAGACTGGCTCTAGGTTTTGTATTTTTTTCAAAGTGAGTCTTACCAAGTAGACTAGGAAGACTTAAAACTCATAATCCTGTTGTCTGTGGATATAAGTGCCACCATTAAAGGCAAGATGCAACTCAACTCTATGTTTGTGACTTTAAATATTTTCGTTGAACTTCTACTATTTTCAAGTGTCTGAGTGTTTCCTATTATTTATTTCTTTAAAATTTGACCAAGCAGAAACGAGAGTCATGTATACACACATGATATATCTATATTATATAGATGTAGACTATGCTATAAATATATGAATATAGACACTTGGTGGAATTATTCACAAACTATTCTAAGGTGTTCGCCTTTTATTGTCATTATTTTTATTTTAATATTGTTTTGAGGCAATATTTTACTCTGTAGTTCATGCTGTTGTGGAGTTCATAGTAAACCTCATGTCTAAACCTCCTGAATGCTGGGATTACAGGTGTGAACCACAATGCTCAATTAGGAAAGGTACTTTATGTAACTGGCTGAAAGCGTGATATGTTTTAGATATTGTATTTTTTTTTGTTTTATTCTCTGAGAGTTTTCAGTAAGCATAATAAAGAACTTTTTAATAGGACAAGGCCAAAAATCTACTGTAGGTCTTAGAATGCTTGTGATCTAGTTATGTTAATATAATCAATAAATATCTCCAATTTGGCATAATTCAGAAAGTATGTTATACTTAAATGTCATAGGATGGATGCAATCTTCTCTTTCATAGCATTTGTAGGTATGATTGGAAAAACCATGTTGCATTTTATTTGACAAGCTAACACCTTGACACACTTAGACAGCACTGCTATAGAATGCAGAAGCCATATGCTTCAGTTTTATACAACTGAATTTGTGAGCAATTGAAACCAACAGGGATGACTTGAGCGACATTTTAAAATTGTTTCTTTCCTCTGAGTGGTTTTCATTTAATCACAGTAATACTCTGGGTTCTGTCTTAGGCCCCGAAGTCTTTTGAGGGAGCAAGGCTAACAAGACATGTGTCTTTTTATACCATTTTCCTTCGTTAATGTCGTAGGGTTGTCTTCACAGTGACCACATGAGTTTATACAAAAAAATTAAATGCAACCAGAGAGAAAACAATTCAGCCAAAATGGATAGGTTGGTGATATGAATAAAATAAATTAAATATTACCCAAGAGGCTTTTGGCAAAATAGACACCACTTTTGCCAAACTTTGTTAAGATAGCTATTTGGGAGGCATTGTCTGTAGAGAGTACATTCATGGTTAAGGCCAGTTATGAAGTAGGTGGCCTGTGGGATCACAACATGGTTGAATTTTAGCTCTCTTCCCAGGCATTTTCTCAGACTCTTACCAATGGGATGAACTTTTCTTTGCTCTTGTAGAGTGTACTAATTCAGTCTGTGCTGTTTTATGCATGTAAACGCCAATCTGTTTTTTCCTTGGCATTTAGCTTGCAAACCCCACTACATAATGGAGAGATGCCTGCAGTCCCTGCAACTGTTAATACCCTTTCTGAGTCTCCAGACAGCCTTTCTGCATCTTTTGTGTGGTTACAGAGTTAAAGGAGAGGAGAACACAGTGTTTCCACTCATTGATTTCAGTTCCTCAAGACTCAGGGAACAATCCTAGAGTTTGTTGCACTGACAAAGATAAGAGCTGGGAATCCAAGTTTAATTATTATTTTTTTTTAATTTTTGAAGTCTCAAGTTTTTCTTATAAAACCTGCATTTATTTTTATTAATCTTCTGTTAACGAATCTGTTTTTTCCTTCTTCTTTCTGTAGCCTTTGTTTATTAGTGGGTAGAATCTTTCGATAGTTTTCTTATTCTTATTAACTTACTCTTCTTTTGCTCTTGGAAAAGCAAAAGGAAGCTATTTTATGATATAATCTATAGAAAGCAAATTGCTGTTAATTTCAGTAAAACCACATTGATAATTCTAATAAAAATATAATAATATAATATAATTATATGAAAATCTGTGCACATCTGTGAAGTAATAACATCATATTCTTTCAAAGAATGTTTTTAACTTAACAAAAATGAAGGGGAAAAAGACATACTACACATCCACACATACTTTCTCATTTGGGGGACCAAAATTAAGTAAGCCAGTGTTTCTTAGGATAAGAATTCAATGTCTGCTAGTTTACATCGAGACTAAGATAACGTTATGATGCCCTTTCTCTCAGTCTGCATATTGGAGTGTTAAAAAATTTTAGAGACTCTGAAACTGACTTTATGTTGTCATTCTGTAATATAACGGATTAGGGTTTTGTTTTTGTTTGTTTCATGGAAAATATGTACACAACACATTTTTACCTCTTCTTTCTATCTCACCAGATCCACTATGAGCCTTTGAAGTGATGGGCATAGGAGTGGCATTTTTTTGTGCTTAGTTCCCCTGCCTTGAAACACAGTTGGTCATTTTGAGCTGATGATCAGAGCTCTCTGCTATCTTGGTGATGATGAATAGGGTATAACCCTTTATATTGTCACTCAGTTTCCACTTCTCTCTCAGGTTTCAGAATTTTAAATGTGTTCTCACGCTTGACTTTTGCCTTAGAATTCAGCATCTCACAGTTATGGTTGTATTAATAGAATGACATGCAAATTGATAATTACTATTTGATACTTAATGTTTTTAAAATGACTAATTCTGTTTAAGGCAGAATTAGAGTCTGTTCTGGCCTATCATGGCACCTCCTTGAACACAGCACATTGTATCATGCTTGTTTCTTAATAAAGTGTCTCCATGAAATTTGTAAAGGCAATGGTAGACTGGGTATTAGAGCTATGCACAAAAGAACACACAAGGACTTTCTAATAAGGAAAATTACTGATGGCATTAACTATTGACTGTGCAAAGCACACTAGGTTTTTATGAAAATCAATTGAGCTGGTAGCAACAGGACAGAAGAAATAACTGATACCTTGTGTTTATAATCAGGAGTAGGGGAAAGAAGAGGTGACAAGGAACTTGGAGAATTTGAAAATCTTTTCTGTGGTTTGTCTGTTTGAATCTATGTGCAACAGGAAAGAAAGGTACTTCAGTCATACTGTGGAGTATAGAAATAAGAGTTGACTGGGAGACAATTTTCTTTGTTTAATTTTTAATATTTTCTTTGAGGTGTTACCAAAACCGAATTGGTTGATAGCTTAGACCTATTTGATCTAAATATAATTGAATTAGACCTGCATTTGCTGCTGGCTGGATTACGGAAAGCCTCGTTGTACCTTCTTTCTTACCTGTTAAAGTGTGTCTTCTGCCTTAAAGTTTGCATTTCCAGCTGTCTAGAATTTACTAAATATTGTTGTA
This sequence comes from Myodes glareolus, assembly GCF_982192425.1. Lineage (NCBI taxonomy): Eukaryota > Metazoa > Chordata > Mammalia > Rodentia > Cricetidae > Myodes > Myodes glareolus. Next base: position 17,186,570 of record NC_142045.1, on the reverse strand, counting down.
CTTTTGTTAATATTTTAACTTACTGTGTTAAAATATACATGACATAACTATTAATTTTTAACACTTTAAGCTTGCAATTTAGTGGGTTGAATACCATAACAATATCTAGCCATCAATTTGTGCCTCGACATTCCAAACAAAAATTCTTTATTAACTAAATAATGATTTCTTTTTGCTCCTTTCCTTAGTTTTGCAATATTTATCATAATTTCTACTTTGCCAATTAAAGTACTATAAATATACTAATTAACAAGAAATGTACTTTTCTAAAATGGCACTACATTTTAACATTTACAAACTTATTATTATCTGCAACATTTTGTTTCCATGTACATAAGAACATATTAATGTAGCACCAGGAAAGCAGTCATAGAGGAGGGTTAAGATACTTTTAACAGTGGATTTAATTCTAAGATTTATAACTATATTACAAAGACTGTTTTCATATCTATATATCTTTACATTTATAGATCTACAAATTAAAATTTTTGATATATGTCTAAAATAAACTCTGTATTTTTCAAGGTGTATTATCTTTTGATCTAGGAGCAACAGTTTAACAGGAAATATGCAGTGTTAAGAAATTCTCTTTAGTATCAAAAGGATTGCAACCAGGTCTAGAAAAATAAGATTGCTGTTGTGCCAGAATGAATGCTTCATGGAAATTCATCTATAAAAGTGTAATTCTTCAGTGATATGACTTCTGCCTTTGTCAGAAAGTGAATAAATATGGTATACAAAAAGGATCACGTTGGTGGTTTATAGCTCAAGCATCAAACATATCCAGAAAGATCCTAAAACTTGTGCTTTGTACTAAGAAAATAAAAACATCTCTGACATTGCTTGACTTTGATAATCTTAACTACATCTATAAATTACTTTTAAGACACATTCATGTAAGTTTAAAGTCTATTAACTACAGATATAATTATTTTTTCTGAGTTGGCTTTGAAAAGAAATTTAACCTGAAAAAAATTTACGAAAATATTTCAAAGAGATAATATGAAAATATATCTACTTTTCACTTAATATGTTGGTTATATATGACTGACCGCCACCATTCTACTATCGTTTGTCCCTGAATATTTTAAAATTATTATTACAGATTGACATTCTATAGTATACAGTCTAAATTCAGAATAGATGTAGGTAGTTTCATTTTCTGGTTCTCACCTCCATGCCACGTGGTCTATCAATTTCCTCTGTCAAGGAACAGACTTTTATTTATTCATTCATTCCATTACGCAGTAGATCCACAAATAACATTTTGTAGAACCTGGACAAACAGTGGCAAACAGGAGGTCACAGTACCAAAAAAGATAAAAGAGAATTGATAAACCCCATAGTAAACATTTGGCAGCATGTAGAATAACACGGCAAACATGTGATGGACTGAAATGGCTGCCAGATAGCTTCTTTGTAGCAAGAATATTAAGCTAATATTTCAATGTCTAAAAAAGGCCTTCCGCGTGTAAATTATAAACAGGACATCCAGGCACCATAATGAGCAGGTGTACAGGCTTGAGGAAGTGCAAAGGAGGTGAGTGTGTAAGAGAGCGAAGAGTTCATGAGGGAAGTCTTTGCACAAAAGCTTCAGAGGTGTGAATGATGAAAAATGTCACCAGTTATTGGCATTGAAAGCTCTTCTTTATTGGTCACAAATTGCTTATCTGGTTGAATCTCTGCTGTGTTCTACCAGTTTGTTTCTTAGGTTTTTTTTTTTATGAACAAACTTGTGACATTTCCAAACCCGTTACTTGGTTGTAAAATTCCAACTCCTGAGATGTACTTGACATTTATTTTATGTATTCAATGGTTCTCCAAAGTTCATGTCTTCAAGAAAAAAAAATAATTATTGTTATTTTATCATGGGATACCATGACAATATTTTCTAAATCATATAACATTTTACTTTATTTGTAAGATAATAATATGGCAATGTTTTTCACTCTTATGTTGGATAAATTGTGTATGTGTGTTGAAGGAAGGCCACTTGTTGGTTCCTGGCTGCTTACTCCAAAATAATCACACAGAAACCATATTATTTAAATCACTGCTTGGACCATTAGCTCTAGCTTCTTATTTGCTAACTGTTACATCTTAATTTAACCATCTCCATTAATCTGTGCATCACCACGCAGACGTGGACTACCAGCAAAGATTCAGCACATCTGTCTCGGGTGGCAACTCCGTGGCTTCTCCTTAATTCCAGAGTTCAGTTTACTTTTCCCTGCCTACCTCTATTCCTTGTACAGGCCCAAGACAGTTTCTTTATTAACCAGTGGTATTCACAGTATACAGAGGGGAATCCCACATGGTGTGTGTGTGTGTTGAAAATGGTCTCCTTAACTCAGTCTGGCCTTGAACTTCTTGATTATTTTGTATGTACCTTCCCCATACATAGATTGCAGGTATGAAATGTGTGCTGTTGATAAAGTTCTTGTACAATTACAGGCACAAAGGAAAATAGATAGAAGAAAAGAAATTACTACACTGTTTGTACCACCCACCCATTGTCACTGTCAGTAATTTAATATGTGTGCATATGGATATGTAATCATTTCTCTTTGATTATATTTCTTAATAAGTCTATATATGTTTATTAATCTATCAATATAGGTCACCTTAAAATATGCTACATTATAGGTGTGTGACATATTCTATCTTAATTTCCACGGTAGAATTAAACATTTAGTTATTTCATGATTGTGTACTCACTAGAAAACTTTTTAAATTATTGTTTGATTCTGCACTAGCATTTTCAGTAGAAAATTTCAGAAATAAGCTGACTAATAAAATGTCACTCAAAAGTTTACGAATTTTGGTGTGTCTGAATTGGTTTTTCTAAATTAAACAACCATTTCCTAATCTTTTTAGAGTTATCTAATATGTATAATTGGTAATTTCATGTCCTTTACAATTTGCTAGCAAGTGAAAATGCCTCTCAGCTTAAATCTTTCCTTTAATTAGCCAGAGTGGCCTTTCCAACAGAGATCTTGATATTTTCATGCAAATGGATGGAACTAGAAAAAGCCATTCTGAGTGAGGTAACCCAGACCCAGAAAGATCAGCAAGGTATGTACTCACTCATAAGTGGATATCATGTGCAAAGGAAAATGAACTTATAGTCCATGACCCAAGAGAAGTTAAGTAACAAGGTGAGTCCTAAGGAAAACACACAGAAATCCTCCTGGAAGGGAGAAATAGACAAGATCGCCTGACAAAACTGGGAATATTCTAAGCCATAACTTTAATGTTCTGGAAACCACCCGATTTTAGAGCACATGTGGGTTTCATCTCATATTGATACCTTCATGCTTAATTCATCAGGAAGATAAAAAAGATACTACAGATGGGCTTAAGGCCGATAGATTTCGAGGGAGTGGCCATGTCTTGTTTTCAAGTAGGGACTCATGGCAACATTATCCTAACAAGAAGATAAATAAATCATCCCACTTACAAGTAATGTGCAATTGTGTCATAAGTCCTGAGAGTGAAACTGCTGTGTTGAAGTGACTCACCACTGACAACGTGTCTGTTGATAAAATTTCATCTTACGGTTCCCAATATATACTACCTAACAGTGGTTGTTTATCGCCAAATTTAATATAAAATTGAGGTGAATGGAAACAATCTCACTTGTCCCTTGTAGCACTGATCTATAACTATTATCCATATCTTTCTAAGGTTTCATCCTGAAGTTTAAAGAGTGTCATGTCATTCAACCATTTAAATGTCCTAAAATAGTACTTGAGTAAGAACTAATAGTAACGTTAGAGTCATATTGCAAAATCTATTTATCAGTGCTCATTTAATAGAAAATATTGCATTGCCAATGCTGGTTTCTGGTTTCAGAATTCATATAAATAGATAGTATCAGCAGAATCAAACCAGAAATTAATTATTAAGCAAAAGAAATGCTTTGATTTCTTCTCCCTGCTGAGAAAAACATTTTAATTCATAATGATGCCACTTCTGCTCCAGGGGCCAGACAAATATAAAATAATATATTAAAGCAATCATAGTGATATCCTCATTTGCAAGCCATTCAGAATGTCTAAGAGATTACCTGCTGCCTCTCTGTCCCTCTATTTCTTTTTTTTAAACCATAAGACCATTTATTAGAACTGAAAAGAGATTCACCAATGGAAATATTGCATTTTTACCTCCCACATTTCACTTTTATCCTTTAGAATTAGAACTGACAATCGCAGGAAGAAGGAATAAATTTAACTTGAAATGTTGTCTGTGTCCTGACATTATATATTCCAAGTGAACTGCTAAAAGTTATGGCTCTAAAAACCTGTAAATATTACTTGAATATCAAGATATAAAGCCACGAGAAAACTAATTAGTATAGGGTTTTGAAATTTTTAATTCTGTTACATAGCAGTCTAAATGTGGAACATTAAATAAAAATTCAGGATTTAATCCAATGTGTGTTTGGTGTGCATTGTGTTGGGTGTGGACTGGTACTTTGTCAAATAAACACTTGCACATTTCTGTATGCTTACCGGACTTATAGCTATGCTGAAAACAAATATCTTCATTATTTCTCTCAATGCTAACCTTCCAAATGTGTCTCAACATCCTGTCTTTCCTGGATAGCTTAAGCATAGTCATTGTCAAAACACTAATGTTGTTCCCAAGTTAAGACATCTGTCATTCAATGTCTTACATCCATGGTGAATATTATTGAAGTAAATATTTGACAATGAATTTGAAAGAGTGATAAATGTTTCACAAAGTATCTACTATATATTATAAATATTATATCACAAAATTATCTTATATTAAAAATGTATCAAGAGAACATTTTCAGGAGACAGAAAGATTCCAAAAATTTTAAATGATTTTTGGTTTGGTTCCCAGTGCAAAAAAACATAATTTCCTTTTACAAAAACAGCTTCTTATGACTTCCAAATTTCTGTTAGAAATGTCAGTAATATTTATGTCATTCTTATTTATAACCATGAAATTGCACTTTAATTATTTCTTCCACATTCTCATCAATCCCATCACAAGATTATGTCTAACTTTAGTACTGTTTTGTCATGAACTCATTTATCCATTTCCTTTGAAAGAACACAAACCACATCTACCCTTTTCATTTGGGCAACATGCAATTTATACCAGGTACCTGGTACTTTTCCCCAAACAAGATTTGATCATAATGCTCCCTTCCCCAAATCAACAGCCTATTTTGCTTTCAAATTTATATGCAAAATTCTCTTACTGACAATTAACAAAATCATGAAATTCTAAGCTATTAATAATTTAACCATGACTTCTACATTTTGCCAACATATTGTATTTTCAATTTTTTTCTATGTAACCCCAGTGTCTTCTCAGGCATCTATAATTCAAATGTATTAGTTAAAGCAGAGAATCTCCATTGATGTCTATAGATTCTTTTTGGCCACCTGAAAAAAAAATAGAGCTCTAATTCTGTGTTTTTCCATGGCTTTTGTAAACAATGACACCCCCCCCTTTTGTTTAGTTCAATCTCAGAGGATTTTGAAATCACATAGTTGATACATACCCAACTCTTTGTGTACCTTCTAGATACTAGGTATTATAAAGTGAACTCTACACAATGACAGGAAGCTTGTTTCCTTATGGAAGCCACAACTCAAGAAGAAAAACCTCCAGTAGTATAGTAGAATTATAATGTTGCATTTGGTTTGATGATTATTCTAAAACTCAGGTGTCCTCAAACATGTTCTCCTCTTTGTCATTGTCCCTCCAGATATGTCTTCTTTTCCCCAGTTATAGTTTTATTCCATTCTATTTTATAGTGGATACTTTATTCACTTCTCAACCTGACCAAACTTCTCTCATTAGTCACTTTCCAATCACCTCGAAGGGAAATCAATTATCCCTACTTCTGCTACCTTACTTGTTTTTCAGGATTAAATAAGTCAGTCACAAAAGATCTTTAAAATATGCCAATATCCAATAGATTGCTATGCTAGTAAATATGGTAAATGTTTTAAAAATAGCTTTATTAAAGAGAGAGAGCGGGCAGAGAGAATGTATCTCTGCTTTGCAGCAGATGGGGTCTGAGGTCTCTACCAGGGTGGGTTTAAAACTATGGGTAGCAGGAAAAAGATTGAAAATACAATGGGTTGGCAAATTATAGACGTCATGTTTAAAATTTAAATATCATAAAGTTTCATGACTTTTTTATTGTCAGTAATTCTCAAATTGAATAATTCTCAACTCAGTTTGAGTTGAGAAAATTTGTCTTTCAGAGTTATAATAATACTTCATGTGAGCTCATAAGTCCGTGTTGACTTAGAAACTGTGGGAATGGGTCCAGCACGCCTGTGTTAGAAAGTTTCCATGCGATTCTCATGTGTAAAACAGTTTAAGACTCATTGATCATATATAACATGCAAAGGCATGTTGTGTATATCTTTTGAATTTATTTGAATAATTCATGTGAGGCTTGATTTATGAAAATCATTTTTTGCATAATACCCATTTTGTCTTATTTGGGGGCAATAATTTAAAAAATACTTTACTGAAAGCAAAAGAATTTTTAACTTTTTAAAAAGAAATTTGTGTGGGATGGAAAGTCAAATAAGTATCCTATTCCAGAGAATAAATTAGTTAAGAAAATATACGACATGTGCTGTATGAGCAAATTTCTTCTGGGGAAGAGCTGTCCTATAGGAGGTTAAATACTTAAAGCCAAGGTAAAGTAATCATTGTCAAATAAAATCCTCTTAATTTAGAACTGTGTGAAGTGATTTAAGAAGAAAAACTAAATAATACGTCTAGATTTCAGGTGTTCAAAACTGTGATACTAAGTTTGAAGTACACTGGAATTACTACATTAATTATTCAATCATCTTTAATATTTTGTTTGATAATTTATGTAGAGAATTACAGTCAGACATTGAGACAAGAAATACAAAATATATCCATTCTATTTTTGCTAAGATTGAATATTATTTTGTTTCATCTTACTAATGTTCTTTTATATTTTAGTTTCTTCTAATTTTGGGAAGTTTTGTTTTGTTTTGTTTTTCCTTTTGTAGACACAGACATAGAGGGAAAGAAGGGGAGAAAGAATGGGAGCAAGACAGAGAGAGACAGAGAGAGACAGAGAGGCAGAGAGACAGAGAAACAGAGAGAGAGAGAGAGAGAGAGGCAGAGAGAAGGTAAACATGAAGCTGGGTTGTAGACAGGTGAATTTTAAGAGAAATCTGGAAAGAGTTTGATGAGGAGAAAGAAAATGAAGAAAAAAGACTGTATGAAATGTTTTAAGTACACATTTTTAAAACATGTTAATTTCCTTATAACTTGATTATTCAGTAAATCGTATTAATTTTGTGAGTGCATGCTCCAACAAATCAGACTACAAAGAATGTATCAGAATGCACTCTCTTTCCCTCTTCATTGGCTGAGGCTTGATAATTCTTTGCTCCATTGGCTCCTTGAACTTTTTATTCATATTCAGTTTGCTGGTGTTTGTGTAGGTGCTATTATATGAAGACTAGACTCACTTCTTTTTAAAAAATTCCCTTTAGATGAATTTTGTTTTCTGTATATAAGTATTTTGCCTGTATGTATGTATATTTATTATGTACATGTCTGGTGCCTAAGGAGGCATTCATGGGTGTTGGATCCCCTGGAATTGGAGTTACAGGTGAGCCCCTGTGCTACCTCATTAATGAAATGAAAACACTAATGATCCTCAAATGATCAGACGTTTAGAGAGGGGATGATGTCTCTATGAGAATCTCACTTAAAAAGTCCTTACAACCCAGGAGTTAGTATCATTGTGAGGGCATCATATGTTCCTCCAAAACGTGTTAGACATTGAGTTAATATATGATTAATATTTGTTAGTTTGGTGCTATTGAGAGCCTAACATATTTGAGGCCAGAGACTTTTGTCCGTATCTTCCAGCTGTGTCCACTGTGGCTGATATTTAATTGTAACTCAACAACATATTGGAAAACCATGTAAAACTTAGTCCTCCATGTATTTCAGGTGGCAATATCACTTGCAATAATTTTTAAGATTTAAGCTTTTTTTTAATTTTTGTTTTGCTCTGTACTTACAGACATCATCAGCAAGTGCTATATTTGATGTGGTAACTTGTTTTACGTGCTTGATTTTGATTGCTATTTTAGGCGTCCACCAAAAATGTCTCTGTTGATTCTACCTATAAAAACATTGTCATAAAAGGCCCCTATAAAAGTGTGCTTCTGCAAATGAGAGCTTACAGAAGGAAGTGAATATTCTTCTAGGTTCATTACTGTCTCTGAGGCCTCGTCAATCATGCAAAGACCATTGCTCTATGACTGTTTTCTTTGCTCCCTGGTAAATTTCCTTCAGCTTTTCCTCCACTCTCCATCTTTTCTAGGCTGATGTTAACAGCTTTTTGTTTCCTCGCTGGATGACTGTTACTTTATGCATCATGTGTAGGCGGTTGTTTTCCAAAAATAAAGGTTTGGATCAAAACAACTTAGTCAGTGATTATGTGTAGACTGCCTAGATTTTCTCTCTGACCTGCTGTCTGTCTTCCATAGATTGAACTGTTCATTAGAATTTTTAGCTTATAAACACTGCAAGAAATTTTTAGGCTTGCAGGGTAGCTTTATTTCCTTTTGAACACCTATTTTCTTGAGTGGTCAAAATTTCCAGGACTGAAATACAACACAGGGAATTTTATCATTTCTTTTCTTGCAAATCTTTGTCACAGGAGTAAAATAAAACCAAATCCAGAAAACGCTATTTCTTTGGGAAGGAGTTGTGTAATGCCCATAAAATTGCTAATTTTAGTTTTACTGTAAATGAGTAGGTAAACATTCAAAACTGAATGAGCTTCATGGATATCTATATAAAATGTATTTCTTAATTTGTTTCAGCAAGTATGCCGTAAGACTTTATACTGATCATCACGATACATTGTAGCTGCAGTGTGGTTTCCAAAAAGTGTCCTCTCTTAATATTCAAAACTTACATATTTCAAAGACACTGTATCTAATACCTTGCTGAAATTATCTTTTTTTGCATTCCATTCTTCACTGGGTTTCATATTTGCTGGATATACATCTGCATGGCATGTAGCAATGTGGGGCAAAGGAGAATTAGTTTTCCTACTTATAAAACTATAGTCTACGACTATCAGGGACCTCTCAAAGATGAACTGTTGTTCCAACCATATCTAGAGACACATCATCTTGAAATCGTTGATGTTTCTATAATTATACAGTTCTTAAAACTAAACACAGAACAAATTGTAAGCTTCCACTTACTTTTTGGGGAATGCAGATATTTAAATCACTTAATGATTTTGTTGCTGTGCCCATTTTAGCTTAACTAAATTTGCATCACTTTTATCCTTTACAGGATACAATTTCATATATCTCCTATTGTAGTACTACTACCATTTTATATTTTAATATTTATGAAATCTTCTACATTCATACATGTTTGAATATCTCTAAAAGGGTAAGTAGTTTCCAAGAAGCAAGGATGTGGATCACAAAAGTTCTGAAGGGGGACATAATAAGATTGGGAGGGGTGGGAAAAGAGTAAATCATAATCATAATATGTTGTATGAGAAATCATGTTTTCTAGAAAAGATAAACAGGGGACAAAAGAAAAAAGAACAAACAAAAATCAATAGAAAACAAAATTAGGCATCACCATGAAGTAACTTGTACAACTGATCAGATTAAAAGATGTCAATTAGGTGACAAATGCATACTTCACTTGTTTTAGTTTTTTTGGCATCTGAGAAGATTTAGTCATCAAATTGTTCTGCATTTTAGATTTAACTCTTTTATGGCAATCAGAGATTTTCTTGGGGAATCAACAAATAATCTTGTTTCTGTATTATATATTGAGCTTATAAACTCTCATGAGAGAGGGCAAAAGGAGAGCCACAGTGTGTGGGGTGGACTGGAAATGGTCCCAGCTAACCCACTTCAATGCCTTAACTCTATGCAGCAGATTTTGGTAATTTTACATGGATTAATGGGTGTAACAAGGCCCTTTACTTCAAAGACTTTACAGCATTTTCTTTCCTCTCTTCCAGTTCTTCATTTCTTCCTTTCTCTTATACCCTTTTGGGGAATAAGGAAGAAAAATAAAGAAAGCCATTAATACCGTGATTATGTTAGATGATAGTCTATAGAAGAAAAGAGATATAGGAACCTTTAAGTGGCTTCTTATAAGGAGAACGTAATCTTTCCACACGCCGTGATATAGAGAAGACAAAGGAAAGGATCTAGAGTTGGAAGTCTTCTTCCCAAGTTACATGAAGTTCTAGTCAGTCCTCACAAAAGGGTACCATTGTACAGTGAAACAAGTTTGACAAGTAACACCATGATAACAAGAAAGGAAAAGGTCAAATTTATGATGCTGAAAATCTACACATATTAACAAGATGTTAGCAGATAAAAATGCCATTGTTGCTCACCTTCTTTTTCTTTTCTTTTCTTTTTTTTCACATAGAAAACTGTACTCAGATAAAATAAGAGGAAGAGAGGCTAGATTTCCCATGTCAGTTTATATATTGGCTAGGGATTTGGAGCCTAGCAAGTTGCAATATGTGGTTGATTTCAGATTGTAGAACAAACCTTGCTGAAGATTTTTTCTGTCACCAATTCATATGATGGACTTAACGGACAGACACGATTACACAATAAGGCATGTGTTTCCTGTGCATATGTTGTATTGTGCTGATTAAGTGATAATGGGTGGAAATAGTGTGGTGGAATTAAGAAATGAGGAAACAAGATTCAGAGACACTACCGTACCTATGAATGAATCTGCATTGGGTTTAATATTGCCATTGTGGAGACCTAAGATAATAGTTGGAAATAAACTGAATGCTTAAAAGGGTGAACCATTTGAAACCAAATAGTTTTAAGCTGTTCATAAATTAGTTTAGTGGAAACACCTAGAAATATTGCTTTGTTTAGGTCTGTGAATTGGAGCTTATCATTTACAACTTTACATGCTTGATAAATTAATCCCTCCTTCTTCTCTGAGACAGGTTCTTGCTATGCTGTCCATGCTGACCCAGAACTTGTGATCCTTCTTTCTAGTTTGGCAGGTGGTAAGATTGCAGATACGTAGCACTAGCCTTTTCTTTAGGGAAAACTCGTCACTCGAACCCTTTAAGACGTGTGCTCTTAAAGGCCATTCCAGCCGTGCTATGGAGGAGGCAGCTAGCCAGGCAAATCATCTCCTCCTAGGGAGAGAAAGTCAAACCTCTCCTAGGAACATGAGTGTGAACTTTGTCAGTGAATCTTAGTCTCTTGATTTTGGTTGAGAACAGTCGAACAACCGTCCTTAGGAAAAAATATGGAGAGAGGAAAAAGCAGAGCATGACCAATTTGAGCTGTCAATGCATAAAGAGAGAGAAGAGGACACATGGAAACATGAAAAGAAGATGTCCTGTTAAAGCTCAAATTCTAGAAATAAACCATTTGTGTAACACAATGATCTAAAAGGTCTGCTGCTCAACTGTTTCTCAACTTTAATGCACTTTTATTTGGATGATACCTTGTGTTAAGAGACTGCAAGACTGCTGTGTTCAATCCGCTACAGATAACATGAAATTAAGCCTGGGTTGGTGGTCCTGAGCTGTATGATAAAATAAACTGAGCAAGCTATGAGGGTCTAGCCAGTGAACAGCACTCCCACATAACTTCTGCTTTACTTGGTGCCTTCAGGTTCCTGCCTTGGTGTTCCACGATGATGTGAGCCAAGCCAACCTCCCCCCCCCACCTTTTCTTTTAATACAAGTTATTTTTGGTCATGTTTTTAATCACAGAAAAAGAAATCTAAATAAGACACCAGGCGAGAATTGTAAGTAATAGAAGAACAGAAGGACTTATTTAAGAAATAAACACACTTCTTTAGGAATTTATGGAAGTGAAGCCTAAAAATCAAGCATTAGTTCCAATGTTAATGTTTTATCAAGATAAAAGGAGATAATAAAATATGGTATTTGGTACTTCTGATTATAGGCTGGGTTTAGTAAGTCAATTTTAAATATGTAATTTTAATAAATGCAGAATTAGACACATCAACTGAAAAAGGCAAATGTTATTTCTCTTGAGGATATTTGTAACACTTTGAAGTTATGCACTTAGAACCACATAATAGGTTCTTTAATGGAAATACTCTAAACTTGTTAAAGTTCCTAGTTGGGTTTGAACCTGGTTATTTTTATTGCTACTTATTTGGGAGTTCGACTCTCTAATTTAATCTGGCATCTTTCAATTTGTATTTCTTGTTAATTCAAGAAAGAATGATTATCTGTCATGTATAATGAATATAAACTTATTTAATTCCATAGATATCAGCAGTAAAAAATTACAATTTAATGGGTGTTGACTAATGTATATGTGATAACCATGTACTTAGACTGCATCAACTCATAACATCAAGTGTTTAAGCATCTTCTTTACTGTAATTCCAAGTTACAAACAAAGAGTCAGAGGGTAAAGGAGGCGATATGGCTGGTCCAGGGTTTCTGACTAATCAGTTGCAGATGAAATTCATATCTGGAGTTTTGTGTGTCATAGCTCTCACTAACTTTCTCACTACCCTCTACAACTATAATAAGAAGATCAAGCATCAGTGAAGTGTTATCCACACAGAACTACTGCAATGAAATATTCAATTATCTATTTGTAAATATAATGTTAATTTGATTCTAAATGTTGAATAAAGCAATGATGATTTGAAATGAATGGAGCTTTTAATTTAGAAATACTGAATATTTACTTCTTCAATTTTTTTGTTTCGTCTTTTCACCATTGTGTGTGTGTAATTTTCTGTGGATGATTTCTCTAACATGCATATATTTAAAAGCCAAATAGGCCAAAGGAGGAGTCTGGGGATGCTTCTCTGAGCTTTTCTGCCTTGTTCTGTTCAGACATGGTTTTTCAACGACTCTGGAAATCACTGTTTTTGCTAGACCACCTAGCTACAGTGATCTCCACTATGCCTCTGTCCCTGTTAAAAGATCCCTTTCCCGGATACTTAGGTAGGTGCTAGACATCTAAATTCATGTCCTAGTGCTTGTACAAAAGCTGTTCTTACCCCTGAATCATGTCTCCATGCTCTCTCATTCTTAATGATTTTACATTTTCTATCACAAATTGTCCAGGTAACGTAGACCTTGATTTTGTAGAATGGAGAGTCATGACCATGTGACACTAAGCTTAGAGGTTTCTATTTACCAATACTTTTATCTTGAGCATAGAAAATGTATTCTAAGGTCTGGGCATGGGTCTTCTAAGGTCAAATAGTCTCCGGAGCTGAGATGGCAATTCTGAGATGGCCTTGAGCATGCAAACAGCTGAATCAGCTCAGAGTTTTGCTCAACACAAACAACAAAGGTCAGCAGAGAAAAGCAGAACTAGCAGACTGGGCAGTCTCAGAGGGAAAAAGAGAGAAGCATGGTCAGGGCTTGGCTAACTGTCTTTAGATCTCTTCTATCTCAGGCCCAGTTTCACTTCCTGATCTTAAGCTTTGTAGGAAGTGTTAGGGCCTTGCTATAAATTTCTCTCTAGATGGATTGGATTGCTGTGAAATTGTCTATTTAAGAAAAATAATTCATTATTTGAAAATCAGTAGATCTTGCTGGAAAGTTTGTATTTAAACATTATAAGTAAATGGTAATGATACGAAAAATCAAATGCAAATTTCTGTCTTTATTATTTTTCAAAGATGTTTGCTAATTATTTTAGTTGTGATATAAAAATTGTAGGTTCATTTTATATATATATATATATATATATATGTGTGTGTGTGTGTGTGTGTTTGTGTGTGTGTGTGTGTGTGTGTGTGTGTAATATAACCCATGCATTAAAGGTCTCATTTTGTTGAATTATGAATTATATTGTACTGATGAACTTGTGAAATCATAATTAGAGACTATTTGTGAAGTAGCTTGGTAGTTCTCCAAAACTGTCCTGCCACCCTCTTTGGCTATTGAGCATCCATAAAAGTTTGGCAATTTGCATAGCTTAAAACAATAATAATTTGTTTCCCACCGTTCTACAGGACAGAAATTTAAAATTCTCCCCTAGAAGGCATTTGGCAAGACTGTTGTATGCCTTTCTCTCAGCATTGGATATTGACGACAATCTTTGCCCTTCTTCATTTTGAAAATAGATTGTTCCATATCTGACTGTGTAGTCCTATGATGTCTGGCTCAGTCTTCCTGTAGCTTCATCTTAGAAGGACGACTGTCAGATATGGGTTTGGACCTACCTTCAAAATGAGTTCATCCTAAATAAGTTACCTCTGCAGAGACTTATTTTCTAAATAAGATCACATTCATGAATAGAGAACATTAGAATTTTAGTTATCTTTTTACTTGATACAATTTAACCTTCAACGCCCTTTAAATAAGGCATACAAACCAGAGCAAACAAATGCCATCAACAGAAACCTTAGGTTTTTTTAAATCCTTTCAATGATATTGTCATCAAAATCATTGTGAGATCATAATCAAAACTATACAACATTGATAGATTTCAAATGATCTTGATACTAAATATGGTAAGGAAACAAGTTGTTGGATTTTCCTAGATGTTTGGATAGTTTTTGTCATTTTGACAGATAACTAGTTATATCTTGGAGTAGGGAATCTTAATGCAGAAAACGTCTCCAGTAGATAGGCCTGTAGGAAAGTCTGTAGGGTATTTTCTTGATTAATGATTCATGAGCCTTTTGTGGGTAGTGTCAACCCAGGCAGATGGTTTTGAGTTGATTAGCAAAGCAAGATGAGCAAACTCTGAGATTCAAGTCTGTAATTAGGGTTATTCCATGCTTTCTGCCTCAAGGTCTTGCTTTGCCTTTGGATGATGTTAGACTATATAGCCAATATTCTAAATAAACCATTTCCTCTTTGAGTTACTTTTGTTCAGGATGATTTATCATAGCAATAGGAACCAACTGGGTAACAACTGAAAGACAGAAGGACTAGAAAAGGCAGTGGTATATATTTTTAAAATAGCTTATACTTTGCAGTATGCATAAACTCACAGAATGTACTAATTCCTGATTGTTGCTCAGACCTGAAATAACCACACAAAAACTGCATTAATTAAAATACTGCTTGGCCTATTAGCTTATGTTTTTGTCTAGCTACCTCTTAAATCTTAAATCAACCCTTTTCTATTATTTCAAATTATACCACAAGGCTTGTGGTTTAATGGTTATGTTCTGGGCACATCTTTCTCCTGTGGTGGCTACATGGCTTCTCACGGACTCTGCCTACTTTCTCCCAGCGTTCAGTTTTCCCTGCCTAGCTCTGTTCTGCCCTGCTGCAGGCTAGGGCAGCTTCTTTATTAACCAATGATAATAAAACATATTCACAGCATACAGAGGGGGATTCCACATTACCCGATTTCCCCCTAAAAATAAAAATATAAAATATGGTGATATTAACTACCCACTAAGAAATGAGTTGAGGGATGGAGAGGTGACTTACCACACTGGGAGCACTTGGTGCTCCTGTCCAGGAACTGGGTTCAGTTATAAGCACCGAGCGTGTGGCTGACAACAACCTGTAACCTCAGTGATAGAGAATCCAATGCCTTCTCCTGACCTCTGATGGCACTGGTCACACATAGTACCCAGCCAAACATGTGGACAAGAAAAGCGTACACACAAAATTGAAATTAATCTTTAAAATAAATACAGTGGAGAAATGCCTAGCCAACATTAAGTACATAGCTCTAGTGTAGTTGAGAGGAAGGTTGTATGTCAATGCCCTAAAACTTAATGGCATTATTTCAAGAAACCATATTGGCAAACTTCTAAAATTTATATTCTCACACACATGCTTCAGAGCAATGTTGTTAAGCAATATGATTTTTGGTATAATTATGGGTCAGTGTTGTGATGGAACTATAGTAAAATAATTCGTGCTAAATCTCCATTTCCTGGAATAAATATTAATGATGTATTCTGCATCCTAACTGAGGTAACTCTTTGTAATATTTTTCCCCAACAAATTCAATCAAACTTGGGATGCACATATATTTTAAAAACTAATATCATCTTCAAGATTGGCTTACTAAAGAGCCATGTCAGTGTGCCCCTCAACTACTGCACAAGGACTTGAAGTATACAGCTTGTAGTCAACACTGGATGATAGGATTTTTCTACTATATAGTTACAATTTCTTTCATTAATATTTTATTATGATTTTTATTATGAGATAAGTTTGAGTATGGTTTTAAGGTTATTCTGGGAAATTTCTATTTATCATTTTTGTAATTCTAATTTGTATGTAATTGCCTATAATTTTGTTGTAAATTTTGAAGAGAGTCTTAGGATCTCTTTTAGATGTCAGTCTAATAACTTCTAGATGGTTGGAAAATTCTGTTTAAAATGTGTTATCTATATTTAACTTTTTCATTAAGTAGAATTACTATTTTATGAAGTTACATATTTATTTCATGGCACAGTCATAGCTGGTGGGAACAGCAAAAGTCATGAAGCTAGGATGGCTATCTGCTTGACAAAGAACCAGCAACGCTGGGCTGATGTGGCTCCCACGCCACGTTTGGTTTAGACCTCCAGGTGTTGCATGTCTGGGGGAAGCTTTTAATATTGACACAACTTGGGGATACTGGATTGATGGAAAATTTCTTATGAATAATTTATGCACCCTCCAAGGAGTACTGCTTCTAGGTTTCCCCAGGAAAGTCCTGAGCACGTTACCCTTGCCGATTTTAGGGAGATACCTTTATCTACTTGAAGGTCTTCCTTATGCCTTGGAGGTTGTGATACACATAAAGAAGCCAAAGATCTCTTTATGAGATTCTGAGACATTCTTGAAACATCTGGCCCTGTATGTACTAGGAACAAGATAATCAAAACAAAGTAATCTGAAAAGTTCAATCAGATTCAGTGGGCTAGGTGCTCTGACCATTAAGAGTTAGTAATAAACTGTTTAGGACATGGCAAACTGCTTGGGCTGATTTGAAGATTTTCTTCCTGTCTGTCTAGCATCTTTGAAGCAACAAGAGCTACTGGTCTGAAAACAGACTGTCACATACTTCTAGATTCTAAAACATTGGGTTATGGGGTTGATGAGTAAAAATGATTATGAAAGATAACTCTATTTATCAATGAGGACTAACCTTGAGGAAAAATGATTTTAAAATTAGCTCTGTTCTGTCATGGTTTGTCCATGATGACTCAACTTACAAGACCAGATGTGAAACACATGTCCAGAAAACAAAAATGATATTATCTATATTTTGTAACAATATGAATCTATCCATGCTAACTGAATTCTATATAAGTAAAAAAAGCATTCTGACTGCTAGACAGTCAGGCTGCAAGATTCTCAACACCACCGGGGACTGGATCAATCCTTTCCTTGCCTCCTCTCTGGAACCTATCACCTGCTGGGGCTGGCCACTGGCAATTTCAACTACAGTTTTGCTTTAGGGATAAGTTCTAATAATCTACCCATTCGAAAAAATGAATTTTCTTAGATATTTTTCATGTAAAAGGTTCATTGTTTATAATCTGAATGCAATTGATCAATATGTTGAGTATAGATATGTATATAAAATCTCCAATAGTATTTATTTTCTTAAATTGTAAAACATATATTAGAAGAATTATAATCAAATAATATTTGATATCCTCTAACATTATATTTTCCTTATCATCACTGCATCTCTAGATTATGATTAATTTACCAGAACATAAATGCATTAAGAGACACTGAGAATTATGGGTAATCTTAAGTGTCTATTTCTTTCTCTCTCTTCTCTTCTCATCCTGCTCCTGCCCTAACTCCTCCTTCTCCCCATATTCCTCCTTCATTTCCTCTTTCTTCTTTCTCTGTCTTTCCCTTTCTTTTGGACCACATCTGACAGATTTAGAGAAAATTGTCATATAATGGTATTTCACACTTAAATTGTTTGTGAAAATATTTTGGCATTTGGTATATGCTACAACAAAATATATATCTAAAACCAAGATAAATAAAAGACAGGACATTAATTGTAAAGTTAAATACCTTAAAATCTTTAAAAGAAATAGAGAAAAGATATGCTACTTTGGCGAAACAAAAATACTTTTAGCTGATTCATAAGAAAATACGTTATCAATAAAAATTGACTGATGTGCTAACATGAAGGGGTGTGGTCGGTCGATAATTAAGCAGGCCAACTCAATACAAAAAGGTTTAGCTTTTTTTTAAATAATTTATTTATGTATTTATTTATTTTTTATTTCCGCCCCCCCTCCCAACACCCTCCCACTCCCCCCACTCCCCCCCTCCTTCCCCTCCGTCCCCCAGGGCAGTCAGGGTTTCCTGCCCTGTGGGAAGCTCCAGCTCCCTCCCCCTCCCTCCAGGTTCAGGAAGGCGAGCGTCCAAACAGACTGGATCCCCAAAATCCAGCATATGCAGAGGAAACAGGTCCCAGTGTCATAGTCAATGGCTTTTCAGAAAGACCCCGGGCCAGCCACAGTCAGAGAATCTGGCCAAATATTGAGAATCTGGCTAGATCACGTCCTCGTTCAGTCCCAGTCCAACTGGCCCTGGTAAACTCTCATCAGATCCGTTCCCTTGTATCAGTGGGTGATAGCATCCCTCGCAGTACTGATTTCGTCTTTCATGTTCTTCCTCCTTCCGCTCCCCCTCCGGACCTCGGGGGGCTCAATCCGGTGCTCCAATTGGGAAAAAGGGGAAAACTTACACGACCAGAGATCCCATGAACACCAGGTGAGCAGGGAACCAAAGAGAAAAAGTGGCAAGGCACATTGATCTTTTATTTATTTTACATGGCCCCAGGGGGACACACCTTAAGCAAATATAATTGGCTGAGATTCAACATCACATATATGTGTGTGTGTGTGTGTGTGTGTGTGTGTGTGTGTGTGTATGGTCATCATTTTTGTGATTATACTAGGCCATACAATAAGAATGATATATAAATAGGTTAAAAGGGTTTTCCAAAGGGCATGAAAAGGTTTGCAATTCAGAAATTACAAAAGTTCTATAAAGAAAAAAAAAACATAAATTGAAAAGAAAATAGACAGTTCATGACAGAGGAAAATCAAATGACCAGTAAATGTATTGGGTTCAAAACTGTCACCAATCTTCATTTTTTTTAAGCACTATGCATTTAATCCAAAGTTTGGTCCTAGTTCAATTGTAGAAACAACTACTTTTGACCTCCTGCTATTCTTCTGTACTCTAGGGCATCGGTCCTTGCACTGCTACAGATGTTCCATTCATCTCATATTAATCGATTTGTAACAAGAGCTGCTTTAAAGTCTTTTCTTAGAGAGGAAGGAAGGAAAGAAGGGATGAGAAAGGATAGGATATAAGGAGTAATAGTGGGGGAGCAAATCTCCAAAGGGTTCTTCCTGAGACTGTATAAAGGGGTGATAACAAGAGGTAACTCTGACACATAATCTTGCTTCCTCTGTCCCTCTTGGGTCAGGACACTGTAAACTTCACATGGAGGTTAATGAGTATTTAAAGATAACCCAAGGGTGCCAGGATCTGGTGGGCCGCTCTAGCTCCTTGTCAGGGAGAAGTAAGAGAGAGAAAATTTGAAACCCTGGAGAAAATGTCTAAATTTTGTGAGTAAAGCTTGAAATATTCCAAAAAATATTTTTACAGTGGCAACTTGAAATATGAGAAGAAGAGAAAGAATATTTAAAAATATAACTTATAAAAATTCTGATAGCTGGTGTGTGAGATGAGGTGCCTGGAAAGGGAGAGAATTAAATTGGTTACTGGGACGTTTACAAGTTTACAATGCCAGAGAGGATATAATTAGTATTTGTCATTGTCTTCTTCCTAATGGTTCAGATGAAACTGATACCCGCTTAAGGACCTCTGATTTTATTAGCTTCTCTGTGAGATCAGGGGCTTTGAGAAGTCTCATTACCGAGGAATGGTTCACAGAGTAGGGGAGAAACATAAATGTGCCAGTAACTTCCTGTGGGATGGGAAGAAGGAGCAAATCAGTGTAATTTATCCAAACCTTCTTAGTGTTTCCTGTATAAAAATAGGGTGGATGATAGAATTGGCAGCTAGGTAGCATTTTGAAAACTAATGATTACAGTTCAAAGATTAGAATGGATTGCAAGTAACAGTCCAGAATGCTGGAGAGACTGTCTTAGAGATATTCACAAAACAGTGATACAACATAGTTATATCTTCACATACCTTTGATTTATTCCTGGTGCTTAGCCTTGCTGTGCTTTCTTTTGCTAAACTACATTGGGTAGGTTGGGGAATTTGTAAATAAGCTTATTTATACATTCCCAGAGTCAGAAAAGCTACAAATCAGGTTTCTAGAATCTTCCTTCAACACTATACCATGCTGGATGGTTGGTGTGATGAGAGGCGATATAGGAAGAGCAGGAGTGTGTGTATTGGAGAAAACTTGCATGTATAATCAAGTCCGTCCCATGAACACTCTTTTGGGAGTAAAATGAATCCATCAGTAATGTATAGAACCTCAAAGACCAAATCGCTTGTCAAATCCCTGCATGCAAATACATTCCAACAGTCTCGATTAGGATGCTCATTGCATAGCAAATATTTTTTTTTGCTGTTAAATTTTGAACTATAGGCACTTGGGTTTCACAAAATTTTGTTTAATATTTTGTTCCTTGTACTCGCTGTAAGAATATATAACATGAAATTTCATATTATAATTGTATAATTATATGCTTATATAATATAATGAAATAAAATGAAACTTTTTCTACAATGACTATTATGTGATTATTTATCTTGGAGTTAATCTGCCTGTAAAAATGTTCCCTGAAGGATGGATGGAATATTCTAATCTCACAGGAAACTGCTACATTATACTAAAAAAGAAAGATTTCTGGCTATTTTTATAAGTTGAACAATGATCTCACTTGTAACTGACTCCAGAATACTGGAGAAAACTTACCTGGTTCTGATGTTCTACTAATTGTTCATGGTTAATAGTGAATGCCGTTGTCTTAGTGTTACTATTGCTATGATGAATCACCATGACCAAAAGCAAGTTGAGAAAGAATATATTTATTTGGCTGACACTTTCATTTCATTGTCTATCATGAAAGGAAGTCAGGACAGGAACTCAAGCAGGGCTGGAAACCAGAGGCAGGAGCTGATGTAGAGGCCATGGTGGAATGCTGCTTATTGACTTGCTCTTCATGGCTTGCCCATCCTGCTTTCTTATAGAAATAAGAAATAAGCCCAGGTGTGGTACCACCCATAATGTGCTGGGACCTCCCCTATCAATCATTAGCTAAAGAAATGCCCTACAGTTGGATCTTAAAGAGGCATTTTCTAAATCAAGGTTCCCTCCCTTCAAATAACTGTAGTTTGTGCCAAGTTGACCTAAACTAATCAGCACCACCATGAGCTACCTATTGTTGCTTGGCCAACGCTTACTAACACTGGCAGATGGTGTTTAATTTTGGTTTGGTTGGTTATTTATTGTTTGTTTAGGCTGTTTGTTTCTGAGACATGATTTCTGTTTGCCTGGGGCTCAAAATCCCTTCACAAGCCCCTCTGAGACTTGCCAGTGCTGGGATTTCAGAAGTCTGCCAGCCAGGTTGAAGCTGCTTTTCTTCTTTTTCCATGAGCTTTCATCATTTTCTGCTTCATATATTGTAGCCCTGAAATTGTTTAAAAGAACCATTTCTATCTTTTGCAACAGAGACTCATCTTCCCAATATCCTAATGACCTTCAATCATTATTAATTCTAACCTTGCTTTCCTAAATTTACTTAGACTTTTCAAAGAAACTTTATGATTTAGAAGAATGTTGAAAAAAAAAAGACCTACGTATCTCCTCTACCAGTTTCCCCTATGTTAATATCTTGCATTAGCATAGAACATTTATTAAAACCAACCAACCAGTACTGGCATATTATATTATTAAATGAAGACCTTGGTTGCTTGAAGCTTCGTTAGTTTTAGGTGACATTGCCTTCTATTTAAGGTACCCATTCAGGGTGGCACATCCATTTATTTGTCATGGCTCCCCGAGCTCCTTCTTTATACCAGTTTCCAAGACTCCTTGATTTGATACCTTTGATAATTTGAGAGAGTACTGGCAAATGATTTGGCAGGATGCTTTTTCACTGTAATTTTCTTTTGTATTCCTCATCATTAGATCAGTGCTGTAGATACAAGAGCAGTTAAGGCAAAGAGGAAGGTTGCTATCTCACGTATATATGTTCTTTTTAAATATTTTTAATATTATAATATTATTGCAATATTTCTGCTTTCCTCCTTGGACACCCTTCCAATTACTCCCTTCTATTCTTCTTAAAATTCACGACCTTTTTTCAGTAATTGTTAGTGCATGCATAAACACACACACACATATAGTCTGTAAATGTAAATTGTATGTATGTTTTCAAAGCTGACCATTTGGGACTGAACAATCAATTTGTGTGCTGTTCTCTAGAGACGACCACCTCTTGACATCTGGGGATCATGTGTCATTCTTGGTTTTGACTGAATAAGAAAGCAATTACAAATTTTCACTGCTGCAAGTTCTCCTTTCTATTCTCACTTTAATAATATATTATTTGAAGAGATGTGACTACAACACATTGATTTTGAATTATTATGCAAGTCAAATTTGTTTCTCATTCCTTGTTTACTTATTTGACAAACTGTCATGCCGATTTTATATCTCTAGATATTTAGTTTATACTTAGAGTTGTTTTCTCATACTATGCTGGTAAATTTTTCTTATTTGCTTGTTTTGGCTGAAATTGTTTCTAAGCTTTGGAGATTGGGAATTTACTCAATTGTTTGCTATAGTCATTAGATATTTTCTCATTTAGCTTGGTTTGCTATCGATCACTTCATTTTCTTGTATCCCAAGATGCTCTGGGCAAACCCAATAGTCTAATATCAATATAGTGAATTATTTAGAACGGCATCTCTATCCTAGGTATCTGGTGTCTTTTATTAGACAGTGCTACTAGAGACTAAGACTTTAGATTTTTGCTTCCTATGGGGTTAGCAGGTTCTCTCCACTAACAGTGCAAAGAAATATATATGTGTATAGATAAATACATGCCAGTGTGTGTAAATGTTTATATTTATAATTTTCTGGTTAGAATGAATGTATCATAAATTCATACTGACACAAAATCTAACTCATTTTTATGTGCTTCAGGATAACTCCCTTCCTCAATTATGTGTAAATTTCCACATTGGTAATAAGAAACAGGTCTCCTATTATCTGTCATGCTTGTCTGTTATGGCATGTTGCAGTATACATGAACAAGTGCATCAAAGTTGCGAACCCATACCTACTTTGTTTCAAAACATTCTCATTACAATCTAGTGTGCTGTTCCTCTTCTTTGGTATTAAGCGCCCAAACATCCACATCATTAGGTAAAGTAGGTAAAGTAATCTATTCCTTCCTTCCTTCCTTCCTTCCTTCCTTCCTTCCTTCCTTCCTTCCTTCCTTCCTTCCTTCCTTCCTTCCTCCCTCCCTCTCTCCCTCCTTTCTTCCTTTCCTTCCCTCCCTCCCTCCCTCCCTCCCTCCCTCCCTCCCTCCCTCCCTCCCTTCCTTCCTTAATTCCTTCCTTCCTTCCTTCCTTCCTTTGGTTTCTCAAAACAGGGTTTCTGTGTAACAGACCTAGCTGTTCTGGAATTAGCTCTTGTAAACCAGTCTGGCTCGAATTCACAGAAATCCACTTACCTATGCCTCCAAAGTGCTGGGATTAAAGGTGGGTGCCTCCACAGTCAGGCTATCTCTTCTTTCTTAATGCCTTCATTGAGCTAATATGTATTCAAAAACACTTTGATTGTCCTGATACGATTTGCAAGTTTTCTCCATGTCTCTTAATTTTTCAAATGCTATTTATAACTTTAAGATTAATACTGGCTACCACTTGTGTTGTGATGGTTTGTAGATTTGTACAAATATGTAATATCAATTATTCATCCCAGTGTCATATAGAACATTTCACTACCTTAAAAATATATTTTGTTTAACCTATATGACTTGCCTTCTTTCCAGGAAACCCATATCTGTGTATTTTATTTTTTCAAAGTCTCGTATAAATAAAACATACAAAATACAACTTTTCAAAACAACTTTTTGTACCTAATAATACATATTTGTGTTCTGTATATCTGTTTTGTATTAAAATTATATTTTTCCTCTGCCAAGCGATGTTTCATTGCGTGTGTGTGCCATACTTCTTTTATCTATTCACATCTTAAAGGATACCAGTTGTTGTCAAGGTCCTTTTCTGATTTCTCATGTTTTCAAGATGATGAATAAAACTGATGTACCACTGAGTTCTCAAAAGTAATTTGAGGCATATCCATAACAGAGGTAGACTTAGAAAATTTGTCTTTTCACAATCCTATGGACACATTGCAATTTATTACAAGTATGCTGCAAAACTGCACAACTGCATGGCTGCATAGCTGTATATTCTTTAATGTCAACTGAAAGTTTCTTATGGACTTAGTTCCTGTCTAATCCAACTTAACACCGCTGCATATTTTTTTTAACACCGCTGCATATTAAACTGAGTCTTGGTCAATGTTTTTCATTGCATGCATTTTTCAGGCAATAAGTATATTAAGTTTTAGTTTAGAAATGGCCTCATTTAATATCAGATACATACATGTTGATTGGCTGTATAACCCCAAATAAAAAATTAAAATACTGTTTTATGATTATTTTTCTCAACTTTAAATATGAGTCTTCTTTTTGAAACTTTGCCTACTCTTTAAAAGAATACAGTACAAGGGATATTTTGTTATAATTAAAATATATTAAAAAATATATTGATATTATAATATCTATTTGGATTTTATTAAATGGTGAAAATAAATACATACATTTTGCATAAGTAGAAGTTTATCTCCATTTGTAAATAGTTACTCATTTTGGTTTCTTCATCCTTAAACTCATTTTCTTTTTGTCCTTGTGAATAGTAACTCTGTTTTACTTGGTTCCCGTCGGTTGTTAGTTGGATAGGAATAAGAAACTGTAACAAGTCTTTCTCTGTCCCACCAGCCAGTCCCCAAATAATGACATGGAGACTTCTTAATAACTGTGAAAGCTTGGCCTTAGCTTGGGGTTGTCCCCCTAGCTCTCATGACTTACATTAACCTGCTTTTAATAATCAACATTTTACAATGTGGTTTTTTACCTTTCTTTCATTCTGTATGTCAAACTGCCTCCACATCTCATTGGTGTCTCCTCTGTGACTTGATTATCTTCTCCTACTTCTTCTCTCCAGCAGGACGTCCCACCTATACCTCCTGCCAGCTATTGGATATTCAGCTCTTTATTAAACCAATCACAGAAGTATATCTTTACTTTGTGTGCAAATATCTCACAACAAGAGACTTCTAAGATGAATTGTCTATCTTTGAGTGCTTGTGAGGATGTTTCCAGAAGAGTTTAAAGAAGGAAGGAAGATCCATTTAGGGCATGTGGGACACTATCCCGTGGGCTAGTGTCCTATACTTGATAAATAGGGAAAACAAAACTGCAGCTGAGTGCCAGCCTTTATCTGTTTCCAAGCACAGACGTATCATGTTCGGCTGCTGTCCATGCTTTACCACCCCTGTTATCGGGTCTCTGCCATACAGATGGTAGTCTTTCAAACTTTGAGTCAATACAAAATCTTTTTCATTAAGTTGATTTCTGTTAGAAATTCTGTTAAATTAATGATAAACATAACTAATACCCCACATTAGACAGCTTAGATATAATCCAGGATTATTGAGATAACAAAAAGAATGCAATTCTCTTCACTTTGACTTAGTTCATTTCAAATTTTGAGTTTTCTGACAAAACTTGATTATCTTCTCCTGCTTCTTTTTTCTGACAAAAACAATAAGTTATGTGAAATTTATGAAATTCGAGAGAGAGTCAAAGTGATGCTTCAGTTATGAAGAGACGCATTTAGTATTTTTAAGGGAAGTAGAGCAGGAAAGAACATAATCGAGCAAGTGTTTCCTTAGTAGGATATTGTCTTTTTGGAATGTGTTGTCTTAGTCAGGGTTCTTATTATTAGGATTAAACACCAGGACCAAAAGAAACTTGAGGAGGAAAGGCTTTATTTGTCAAATTTAAAGAAAAGTTATTTAAAAGAAATTTGAGAATTTTCCTAGAGCCAAGTTTCTTGCTAACCCCATTATGACTCCCTCAATCAAGATATCTCTTTCCTTGCTCTCATCTCTGTCCTTCCTCCATCTCGACTATCCCATTCCCTCAAGTTCTCCTCGCCTCTCTCCTCCCCTCCTCTTCCCCTTTCGCCTTCCCTTCTCCCCCCACCCCTATGCTTCCAAATTTGTCGGGTGATCTTGTCTATTTCAACATTCCAGGTGGATCTATATATGCTTTTCTTAGATTTCACCTTTTACTTAGCTTCTCTAGGATCATGAACTATAGACTCAATATTCTTTATTTATTGCTAGTTTCCACTTATGAATGAGTAATACCATATTCATCTTTTTGGGTCTGGGTTGCCTCACTGAGATGGTGTTTTCTAGTTCTATCCATTTGCATGCAAAATCAAGATGTCATTATTTTTTACTGCTGAGTAGTACTCTAATGTGCAAATGTTCCACATTTTCTTTATCCATTCTTCAGGTGAGGGGCAACTAGGTTGTTTCCAGCTTCTGGATATTACAAGTAATGCTGCTTTGAACATAGTTAAATGAATGTTTTGTAATATGATTGAGCATCTGGCTCCAGAGAAATTCCCAGGAATCCCCAAGGATGACCCCTAAACAATAGAGGAGATGGTGCCCGAACTGGCCTTTTCCTGTAGTCAGACTGATGAATATCTTAAATATCACCACGGAATGCTTCATCCAGCAAATGAAGGAAACAGAAGTAGACACTCACATCGGAACACTGGACTGAGCTCCCAAAGTCCAGTTGAAGAGTGGGAGGAGTGAGAATAGGAGCAAAGGGGTCAAGACCATCATGGGTACAGTCACTGAAACAGTCTTCCTGAGCTAATGGGAGTTCACCAACACCAGCTGGACTTGGAAAGAACAAGCATAGAACCAAACTAGTCCCTCTGAATGTGGTTGACACTTGCATGGCTGGGACAGACTGAGGGGCCACTGACAGTGGCACAAGGATTTAGCCCTACTGCTTGCATTGGCTTTTTGGGAACCTATTCTCTTTGGATGGATACCTTACTCATCCTAGATAAAGTAGGGGGCCTTGGACCTTCCCCAAAGTAATGTGCCTTATCCTCTCTGAGTAATGGAGGGGAATAGAGTGGGGGTTGGAGAGAATGGGAGTAGGAGAGGGAGTGGGAACTGGGATTGATATGTATAATGAGAAAAGATTGTTTTCTTTAAAAAATAAAAAAGGCAATTTGATTGGTGCCATTTAGATAAACACTGGAAAAGCAGCAGCTTTTCCACTGGGGTCTGTGACACCTCCCCCACCACAGGATTTGATCAGGGTTGGAGTACCAGACATGACTTATGGAACAGACTCCAAATCTGTTCAGAGAATGGTTGGTTAACACTAATACAGACTTGACACTATCTTAACAGTGGCTACTTGCCTGGTTCATTGGCATTGTAACACCTGAAGTCCACAGGTGACTAAGATCTTTGATGACAGTTCTCTCCTCTGGTCTACACAGAACTCTGCACTCTGAAATTTTTGTTATTAATGATAGTTACATTATAATGTGACAGTTAACAATGAGTCACAGATAATGAACCATTTCTCTTCGTGAAAATACATGGAAAGTTTCTTCATGTCACTTAGAGCACCTGCAGCAATCTATTAACACACAATTTTGTTTTTCTTTGCTTCTGTTTAAGGATATTTTAATTAATTAACCAACTGTGTGTGTGTATGTGTGTGTGTGTGTGTGTGTGTGTGTATGTGTGCAAAATGAAACGGATACACTTAGACACCAGAGGACAACTTTGAGGATTAAGTTTTTTTTTCTACTATAAAGGTTTATAGATATAATGGGTTGGACTCAAGTTGTTGTCAGGCTTGGAGGCACTTCCTTATGTCCACTGATCCTTCTTGTTGACCTTAAAGATAATTTATTAATATACATTATTGACAAATTTAGATGGAATCTAATACCAACTGCACTGTGCACTTTGCATAACTGCACTGAGAAAAGTTGAAATTGACGTATTCATTTTCTGATAGATCATATTTCAATTGCACTGTGCACTTTGCACAACTGCACTGAGAAAAGTTGAAATTGATGTACTCATTTTCTGATAGATCATATTTCAACTGTATTGAGAAGAAATTCTTAAGTACTCTAAAGCCATGATTAGGAGCCAGTTGTAATATGGTAAAATTCTTTTTAATACAAACAAGCAAAATATGAAACATATGAATGAGTAAAGAAGTCTTGATTATGGTGAACAGCATGAAGGCAGTGGCCTCTTCTGGTACTTGGCTAGGTGTCTGCATCAAGTGTCTCAGATAGTCATGCAAATATCAGTCAATAGTTGCAAGATGCCTTGATCATTTATCTCTGGTGGTAAATAAGTGTGGCCGAGTAGACATATTTTATAGTTTATAATCTATGAAATATTAATATATATATATGTGTGTACTAATATATGTGTGTGAGTGTGTTTCTGTGATACTAAAGGCCCATAAACTTTAGACGATGCTCTTAAACCTGTTGCAAAATACTTTTTATGTATGAAAGAATATACCATATAAATGTATAGTTTGCAAACCTAAAAAAATCTATTTTTATTGTAACATTTCCTATGTTTGCTTAAAATTGTGGAGCTCACAAATAATTTAACAAATTACTATAACATATTAAAAATTAACTTTACTATCAACCATTAGTTGTTAGAGGCAGAGTAATATAAGTACGATGAATGTTAGAAAAAATTAGTAAAGAATATTTTGTTTACACACATACACATACATTTAATGGTGAAAAATTAACACTAAAATACGTTTTTAGTTCATGACTTTAGACTTTATCTCTAAGATTCTATGTTCTTTAAGAATTCAGAAGTGGTAATCAGTGAGACTAGGAAAATCTTAATAGTTAATGACTTGAACTATATTTAAAGGGATATTCTGATCTAAATTAAAGAAATCATGGAAACAAAAAGTTCTGAATTCTTAAGATAATGAAAAAATGTGAAGTAAACCTTTAAAAAATAAAAAGATACTATGTAAAGTGAACAATAATAGAATATTTGGTCATGAAATCAAAGCTAGTATTTTAGAAGGATTATTGGTTTTATTCTATTGACTCTTTTGAGGTTCTAGTACCCAGATCCCAAATAAAAACATGGAGGCTTTTTCTTACTTATGAATGCTTGTCTTCTTTCTAGCCAATTTTTCTTTTCTTTTCTTTTCTTTTCTTTTCTTTTCTTTTCTTTTCTTTTCTCTTCTTTTCTCCTCTTCTCTTCTCTCCTCTCCTCTCCTCTCCTCTCCTCCTTCCTTCCTTCCTTCCTTCCTTCCTTCCTTTTTCTTTTTTCTTGCAGTCTCCTAGACTGCAGTGAGTACTAACTGCTTCTCAAGCTCAAGTCTGGGATGCTCTTCCTTCTCATCACCTGTAAACCTCCATAACCACATCTCTCCCTTTGGAAGAAGCTGCAGTAAAACCCCCATGTGGACTGCCGCTCTGGGACTGTCATTGAGCCAGGCTATTGCCAGCCTTCAGCAGCATGAATGTGGTATGTGTCCTCTACTTCCGGAGGCTCTATTTTTATACTTTATTGCTTTTAATTGAGTTATACATTTTTACTCACTTCCTTTTTATATGCCCCTCTCCCATTCCACCCTCTGCACCCCCCATTCTCTCAGTTTACTTAGGATCCATATCTATCACTATGCACAAAACTCAACTCTACATGGATCAAAGACCTCAACTGAAAATCAACCACACTGAAGCTCATAGAAAAAAAAGTAGGAAGGAGGTACAGGAGGCTACTTCCAAATATAACTGTAGTATCACAGACACTGAGAGCAGCAATTCATAAATGGGACTTCCTAAAACTGGGAAGCTTCTGTAAAGCAAAGGACAAAGTTAACAAGACAAAACAGCCACCAACAGAATGGGAATGAATATTCACCAACCGCACATCTGAAAGAAGGGTGATCTCCAAAATATATGAAGAATTCAAGAAACCAGACATCAAAAGACCAAATAATCCCGTTAAAAAATGGGGTGGAGACCTAACAGAGAACTTTCAACAGAGAAATCTTAAATGGCTTAAAGACACTTAAGGAAACATTCACCACCCATAGTAATAAGAGAAATGAAAATAAAAACAGTTCTGAGATACTGTCTTACACCTGCCAGAATTGCAAAGATCAAAATCACTGATGACAACTTCTGCTGGAGAGGATGTGGAGTAAGGGAAACACCCCTCCATTGATGGTGGAAGTGCAAACTTGTACAGCTGCTTTGGAAATCAGTATGGCAATTTCTTAGAAAATTAATAACCAATCTGCCTCAAGACCTAGCAATACCACTCTTAGCCAACTTCTCTTAACTTAAATATCTTCTGCCTCCGGGCTTTTATCTCTCTCTCTCCCTGTGTACATTTCTACTCTTTCTCTGTGGCTTACTATGTAGCTGGGTGTCTGCCCTGAGGTCTTCCTCTCCTTTTCTTTCTCTCACTTCTCCTTGATCTCCGTTTTCCAGATTTTTCCTTTTTTATTCACTCTTCCTTCCTTGCCTATCCTTTATCTTGTCTTGCTATTGGCAGTTCGGTTCTTTATTACACCAATAAGGTGTTTCAGACAGGCAAAGCAACACAGCTTCAGAGAGTTACTCAAATGCAACATAAAAAGAATGCAACACAACTTTGCATCATTAAACAAATATTCCACAGCATAAAAATGAAGCTCACCTTAAAATAATATTCCACAACAGGTATAGAACTAGATTTCTGTGAAATTTAAGGTTTTTGTCTCCTGTCTGGCTTTGAAAAAGCAGAGAGAAGAAGGGCTATAATTGTCTTCTCCTTTGTGTACCTGTCTTGAATAATCTGATTACAAACCAAGTGTTCTGCTTTCATCTCGCAGTGCTATGCTAGGGATAAGTCATTAAGACACAAGCCTTAAGGAGGCAGTCTAGATTCAAGATGTTGAAATTGATGTGCATCTTCTTCTCATGCTACAAGTAAGACAACAAGTTAGATGAGATATAAAAGAAAAAATACTAGGTGGAAGGTGGGGTTGATAAAAAATAAGCTTAATCATCAAATCAGTATCAAATAGGAAAACTAAAACTGTCTTACGCAAACCATTGGATGGATAGTTTAACCAAAACCATGTGAAGTATACACTCAGATCCCTCCCACACTAAGAAACTATTTTTTTTCTGATAACTCTAAGCAATGCCCTATATTTTAATTGCAAGTTATCCAGCCCAGCTAGTGGATTACAGACACCATTTCTTTCTTGAGAGCAGTAAAAGAACCATTGTAAGCACCTGGCAAGAATTTTAACAGCCTGGAATAATAGCTGTAGAATGGGGACTATTTAAAGCATGAGGTTTCCAACAATCAAGTCCTAGCCAAGTAATCTGTGTGCATCTTATAAAGAAACTCGGGAATATTTTAAGCATAGAAACACCTAACACCTTAAAATCATACAATTCACAATTTCTTCTATTAATCAAAGACTTCAGCTTATATATTAATCAAAGATTATGAGGCCTATAAGATAAATAAAAATTTATAATGCTATTTATTGAAAATACTACTCACTTGGAACTACCCTAAACTGACACAGATCTTTCAGTTAGCACAAAGGAAAACAAACTCAATGTCATGGCAGATCTATAATATAAAAATATAGAGTAAAATGGTCTTAAAATTGTTATAGAAAAAAATGATGTAGTTCTTGAAGGAGATCTCTAATGTTGGCATACAACATGGTTAGGTAGATCCTCAAATCAACACATAAGATAAAAATTAAAAAAAAATTAAGTATGCGAATGTGTAATACAGAAGAACATACAACTGTAGAAAAAAACATCAATTTGGAAATCGTTTTATGTTCTGTCATTTATTTGGATAACGAGCAAAATATTAACTCATATGAGTGCTAAATTTCTTACCTGATTCAGAAATAATAACTCAGACTGGCATAAGTGGTCTTTGAATTAAATTACCTGTATTTCCTGTATGAACATATACTTTTTTCAACTTATTAGATTTTTTCTTAAAAAATATCAATTCAAATTCCACCTCCCTCTTCTCCTCCCATTTTCTCCACACACCCTCCTACCCCATCCCCCTCTAATCCTAAGAGAGGGTTAGGCACTTTGCTTTTTGGAAGGTCCAAGACCCTCCTACTACATCTACACAGAACAAGGTATACATCCAAAGAGACTAGGGCCCCCAAAAGTCAGTACATGCAGTAGAGATAAATCTTGGTGCCACTGCCAGTGGCCCCTCAGCCTGCTGCAACTGTCAACCACATTCAGAGGGACTAGTTTGGTCCTATAGTTGTTCCTTTCCAGTCCAGCTGGAGTTGATGCGCTCCCACTAGTTTAGGTAAACTGTTTCAGTGGATGAACCCTTCATGGTCTTGACCTCTTTGCTCGTATTCTCATTCCTTCTACTCTTCAACTGGTCCTTGGGGGCTCAGTCCAGTGCTCCCATATGGGTCATTGCCTCTGTTCCCCTCTATTGTTTGACGAAGGTTCTATGGTGATATTTAAGATAATCATCAGTCTGACTACAGGGCCAAGCCAGTTCGGGTACCCTCTCCTCTATTGCTTAGGGTCTTAGCTATGGTCATCCTTATGGACTCCTGGGAATATCTTTTAGACATTTATTTATTAGGTATAGTCTTCTATCTTCATGTATGCCTGCAGGCCAGAAGAGGGCAGTAGATCTCATTTTAGATGACTGCTATGGTTGCTGGGAATTGAACTCAGGACCTCTGGAAGAGCAGTCAGTGCCCTTAACCTCTGAGCCATGTTTCCAGCCCAAACTTATACTTTTGTGTTTATACACTTTACATATACAAATGCAGGTATAATCCCATGGAGGTATAAACAATGAAAGAACAAAGCACTAATTTTTCATTGCATTGAAAGACCCATTGTTATATATAAAAATTCATATATTTAAAATATATGAAATATAAATAAAATAAAAATGATTTTATAATTTTGTACAAGGCATATAGAAACACAAAGGCTTTAAAAATAAGGGATGTTAGACAAAATTATCAAACTACAATTTGCAAATCAGTTAGTTCAGGAAGCCAAAGTGGTATTTGATACAGTCAGAAAAGAACTTTTTGAATTCCACTGACTGTCAGAATTATAACAATGGAAACTCCATAAACTTGTTAACACTGAGGAAAAAAATAAAAATTACTTAAACACATTATAAGATTAAAGTCATAGTGAGGTAAACTACTACCTGAGGAAATAAAATTAAAAAGAATAAAACAAAACCAAAGCAGAGAACCAAAAAATTGGGACTGAAGTGATGACTCGGTAGCTAAGAACATCAGCTGCTCTTGCAGAAGACTTGAGTCCAATTTCCAGCCCCTTCCCTTTTTAGTTCAATTCCCGGCCCCAGTATTGTGTGGCTCAGAGCTGCCTGTAACTCCAACCTCAGGAGAACCAATATCCTTTGTGGTACTCCGCAGGCACCTGCATTTACATATGATCATGCCCACACACATACAATTAATTAAAAAAATAAATCTTTACTATAAAAGGAAGAACAAAAAAAAAGCAATCTTTTAGAAACCGGGCTGTAAGTTTCTGCTGTCCTATTTTGTAAGCCCCAAATCAACCTAGAAAACAGCTTAGCTTTTAGAGAACCACAGGCAGAGCAGAGAGCAGACGTTATGTGATACCCTCATTGCTGCATTGGTAATTGTGTTCAAAAATAGCAGTGCTTCAGACTGAACTTATAGTTGTTCAATATGACATTTACCTAAATACGTTATTGATTAATGTTGTGTAACTGAATATTTAATTTTTGGACTAGAATGAATTAGAGTTTTTCTGATCAATGATCTTTTCTCAATAAAACAAACATCAATTGATGAGCAATCTGGCACAAAAAATAAATATGAGCATAGAGTCGAAGCTCTTGGTTTCCCCAATGAATTCGAATTTGTTTTTATCTTACAAACTAGCAAAACGTAAAAGATACCAAGTTCACAATCCCAGTAATAAATTAGTTTAGATGTTGCATTTTAATCTATCTATCTGTCTGTCCGTCCGTCCATCCATCCATCCATCCATCCATCCATCCATCCATCCATCCATCTATCTATCTATCTATCTATCTATCTATCTATCTATCTATCTATCTATGCATATATATATGTATATGTATGTATGTACATTTTGGTCTCTGTATATCTCTTTATCTTAATTGTACAAATAATACAAAGTATTTCATCAAAAATTCATAATTTAGTAAAAATGTCTATTTTATTTTAGATCTGGCCTTGGTTGATGTGGAAATTTGGGCCTTCTACATTAATTTATCATGTTGATACTAATTTATAAAATCTAAATAAAATGAACATCATAGACTAGTATAAAGCAAAAATCTAAAAGTTTGTATTAACAGTTTATAAAATGATTTATCTGTGTTTGGTTCTATTTTGAGATATCTCAGAATTATTGTTATTATTAAGGGTTAGGTTTTAATTTTTAAAATTTTTAATCACAGCCATATTTGTGTGTCACTGCATGGATATGTGTACTTGAATATAGGTGCCCACGGAAGCTGAAAGAGGGCATCACATCTCCTGCACCTGGAATTATAGACAGTTACAAGCTACTTTGTATAGGTTCTGGTAACTGCACTTATATCTCCTACAGGAGCAGTGTGCATTCTTTACCACTGAATGATCTCTCCAGTTCCTTTAAATTTTGTTTCTGTAGAAGTAAGAAGCATCCTGTGTCCCAATGATGACCTCATTGCATAGAGGCTGTGCTATTTATAATTGAATTCATAACTACCTTCTTTTTGCATGAGTGTCGAAAGTATAGGTTAACATAGTGTTTCAAGGGTTGTTGTCTTTTTTCGTAGTTCAGATATTCAGCTATATTTGGAGAGATATTAACATACTACTGAAGTATGTTTTTATTTAGTGGGTTTTCAGTTGCTCTGTTAGACAAAGGCTCGCAAGTGTGCACATACTCACATACTCATGCACAACAAACACACACATGAGGGCCCATGCGCATATTTGGTGAACTTTATTTATGTATCTTATAAAAATAGTTTCGAAATATTATGGAGACTTGAAATACCAGCCCTCAAGTGACAGTGGCAGGAGAATCAGAAGTTCAAGGTTCCCATCATCCATATATCAAGTTCTGTGCTAGCCTGTGCACTGTGAGAATCTATCTCTAACAAACAAATACAAACAAACAATAACAGACAATCTTATTGTTGTCTCTAGATGCCTGTTAAACAAGACAGTCTTTTCCCCAATTTCTCCACATGCCCTCAGAGGTAGAAAAGAACTGCACCCCATGACAAATGGGGTGTGAGAAAGCCTCTCATAGAAATATTTTCAAAATGTGAAGTTTTCACAGCAGTTATTAATATTTTGGAAAGTGGACTTTTAGAGAAGTAAGGCAGTGACAGCATCTTAGCACGGCTTAGAAGAAAGGAACACTTACTGGACCAAATAAAGGGCAAAGCAGTGTGGCACGCACCCTCTCTTACTTCATAATCAGTGCTTATCTGCTTCCCTAGTGAATGACGCACAATAGTTCCCTTCTGTATGTTCATATTGTGTGATGCTTGATTAACATCTATGACGCGATTAGTTGACATTATCTCAGTGAAAGAGTTTAAACATAGTAGTTTCGAATAATAAATCATAAGATGGTCAAACAGCATGACTCCAATGCCTCCAAAACCCCTGAAATTGTTCTTTCTTTTTACTTATATTTTCCGTTCCTTAGGAGATCCTCCCCTCCCCACCTCCCACTTTGTAGGTGCCTAGCTTCTGCGGTACCTACCATATATATTATAATATAACATCCATATATTAGAGAAATTATGCAACTGTCTTTGATGATCGCTTTGCCTCACTCAGGATGATATTTTTCTAGTTTCATCAGTCACCTGAGAACATCACCATTTCCTTTGTGATGGCTGAAATACATTCTGTTGTGTAAATATACCCGGTTTTCACTATCCAGTCATCAGCTGAGAGACACTGCAGATATCCTAACTTTTCTTCAGACTTCACATTCACTCCCCTCTGATTGATCCCACTCTCTTCAGTGTTAATTAGGTAAATAAAAAAGAGTTTAGAAATGTGACTCTAATTTCACACCAGTAGACACAAACTATCACTGCATTTCTTGATACACCTTTTTTTTCTCTCTGAACATTGATTATGTTTAGGTAGGATGTAACACTCATGCTGAATATATCACTGTGTCTAAGTTGTCCATACATATCTTGACCACTTGAGTGAAAGAAAAAATAAATTGTGCTTCACTTGGAAGTGCTTTAGTGTGAAAAAATGAGCCTATTCACATCTAATTTTCGTAAATAATTTTAACACCTCTTGCTTTCAATATTTTTGCTATAAAATGTGTCTCAGACCTTTGTCTCCACCCCAACAGGTATAGACTACATTTCTAAATAGTATTTATTGACTTTGCATATGGATTTCTCATTATAGTGTTATTAGGTAGTGAGACTTCTGTCACCATGACAACCAAATGGTACTGTCATGGTATCGGAAATATAAATAATAATAATATTCATTTCCCATTGAATAGTAGGCTTATCTTGTTATAATGAGTAATCTCTCTGGTGCTGTGTATTGTTATTTTGTTAAATTTCAAAAATAAGATGGTAGCAATTGCTAACATATTCTTAAATTTCGTGTAATTTTTTTCCTGATGACTGTAAGCCATTATTTATACACTATGTATTTTTCTGTTTCTATTATGTATCTTAAACAGTGTGAACTTTTCTAAGTTTGAGTTAACAAGTTGCTGTGAAATTTTCAAAATTATTGTAAGTTATTTTTATACAGTTTCATAGAAACAGCTGATGCAATTGGTAAATCAGAAAATAGAGCTTGCGTAGATATGACATTAGTGTTCAGGCTGATGCGACCTGCTTCTGTGATGTGTGTTATGTGAATACGAAGTACAGATGAATAGGGCAACAAAAAAGTTTAGCACATTTTATGATGTTTACAAGGTCGAAAATCCACAGAATGGAGAGCCATCTATGAGGCAGTTGAATAGTAATTTTTCTTTGCCAATGTTAAGAGAGACCTATTTCCATTTGATATTTTTTTTCAGTTTCTTCTCAATTATCACTACCTCCAAAATTTATGAGAATTCAAAGATGGAAATGCACAAAGCAGAGCCTCACCCAATAAGAAGATATTTTAATTTCTATAGTTTAGCAGTGAACAAATTACTTTCATGTATGTATAACATCTCTTTAAATTTGGTTGGAAAGAGAATAGTTTTTGTGACCAGGGTTCTGAATTTGAATTCCAGTTTACAACCAAAGTTACAGAAATGAAAACGCCTACTAAGCATGAAAAGAAAAGCAAACCTCACATTACTTTTTGGCTCTGTTTGTGCATAATAGAATTAAGTTCAGTATTAGTTTGAAGTCAGATTCAGGAACTATTAAAAAATTGAAAGTGTAAAGTTTACATTATGGCCTATGATAATCTTTCAAGAGATCAGCGTGCATAGCTGGATAAACCCAACATCTGTGAAATCATGGTGCAGTCACCTTCAGGAGCTTAAGTCTGAATGGGATGAGAAACTCACAAAACTCTCTTCTCTACATCTTAAGTCCCAAGTGACTCTGCAGCTCAAATATTAGGAATATATATATAAAACACGTATAAATGTATATGTGACAATAATTAATAAATAAAGGCCATGCATTTCAAAGAGAACAAGATGGGGTATATGGGACGGTTTGGAGAAAGTACAAGGAAGCAGAAAATGCTGTGATTATATTTTAACCTCCAAAAAGTAATCAAGGAATAAACTTATTGACTTTCGTAGAGCAGGGGATAAGACTGATGTGCTGTGGAACAATGGTCTGTACCCTGTCCTTTGTATTTTAAATAAACGCTGATTGACCAGTAGCCAGGCAGGAAGTATAGGTGGGGCAACCAGGCAGGAAGTAGAGGCAAGGTAGTGAGAATTCTTAGAGAAGGGAAAACTCAGTCTGCAGTCATCACCCAGACAGAGAGGAAGCCAGACACAGAGCAAGGAAGATGTGACTGCCCCACCGATAAAGGTAGCAAGCCACATGGCTAACACAGACAAGAATCATGGGTTAATATATATTATAAGAGCTAATAAGAAGCCTGAGATACTAGGCCAATCAGTTTATAATTAATGTAGATCACTGTGTGATTTCTTTGGGACTTAATGGCGGCTGGAACTGGGCAGGACAGAAACCTCAGTCGGCACTGATGCACTTGTTATCCTTATCATTACTTATATAACTAATTAATCAAAATGTTAAAGGACAAAGCTTATATTTCTGCTTAATTGCAATATAAATTGATGAGTTAGAGTCAGGGACCAAGGAGGGAGTGTTGGCTGAGGAGAAACTCCGGCGTAGAGATGAGCGATCTGTATTACTGTCTGTTTCACCATGGCCCTTCCGTTTCCTATACAAATGATAGTGAATGACTCTCTGGGTTCATTTCTATAATACACAGAGTAAGTTGAATTGGGTCATGTGAAAAGTGCAAAGACACAAATACAATTCTAAGAATAAACAACTTTAGTTTGATTAGAAAACTATTCTAAATACCATTGAGGTAGTAAATGTAAACAGAAGTTTGCTTTTATAAGAAAATAGAATAGGCTATTAACAATTAAGTCATTTTCTATCAGAAGAACACTTCATTGGGCATTGTTATTGCTCTATGATTGTTCTGGTGTAAGGTTTTGAGACTTTATTGTAGGCAGTAACTTCACCTACATTTCCTGGCTGCCCAGACCCGAATAATCACACAGAAACTACATTAATTACAACAGTGTTTGACCAATGACTCAGGTGTATTACTATTTAACTCTTGCACTTTAAATTAACCCATTTCTATTAATCTATCTATTGCCATGAGACTGTGGTCTACTGGTAAGGTTCTAGCATCCTTCTCCATTGGCACCTACATAGCATCTCCTTGACTCTGCCTACTCTCTCTATATGTCTCTCTTCATATTTCCTGCTTGGTTTTGTTCTGTTAAGTCATTGGCTGAAACAACTTTATTCATCAATCAATAAAATCAACACATATACATAAGGACATCACACATTACGAATGGCTGTTTGTATCTATATATGAGGATACCCATATGTGTTTACATATATGTTGTTTGTGACAGTATCACATACAGGTTTGGGGACAGGTCCTTTTTTTGAGCATCATTTACTTTCTGATTTTCTCATAATGTTTTCAGTTTCTCCAGCATAAGACACACTTAATTCACCATCATAAATACCTTAAGTTTCTTAATGTACCTGTCGTATTGAGTTAAATATTACAACAAAATGTCTTGCTCTAAAGAAAAACACATATAATGTGAAATTCCATAATTTCACTTAATAGTCAATGTCTCATTTGAGGCCAGTATAAAGGAAGTTTATCTTTTTTATTTACATGCATTTTTGAAAGTTACAACACGGAATTATTTTCTCATTCTTTTCTAAATCTGTTTCTCTGTATAGAACAGCTATATAGCCATTATTTATGTCCTTAGCGCCTATTTTCATGAAGAATATATATTATCCTTCCACCACAACTTCTGCTGTTTAAATGAAAAGTCCTGACTGAAAAAAAATAATGAATACAAATAAAACACAGAAGACTATAAAAGTGATAGAGAATACATAGCTTTTTAAAAGAGAATGAAATTAATGACATTATTTCTTTTTGACTTCTGCTTGAGTCCAGGGTCTCAGGTATTCTATTAAAACAGAGGGCTACTAGATAATTTTCCTAGTGTCTTTTTCAATAATCTTGCTCTAAAAGAAGGAACAGGCTGTTTCCCCCGTAGCAGTGTTGTCTGCTTGACTTAGGACTTAAGAAATAAATATAAAATATCTTGTACTTTTTTCCTTCCAAGAACTAAGCTAGATCAACCGAGTCATCCATTTTATTTGGCATCATTTTCTCCAACGTTTAGTGTACAGGCACAGGCTTCTGTTCATTCACGAGGAGCACAAGCATTCTTTAGCTTAGATGTCACAGTGGAGGCTTATTCTCAGCACAATGACATACTCTCCATCACAGCAGGTGACTGTACTTTTCCTTCACATATAAATGATAATAGGTTTTGCTCCAGAACATCCAGGATCAATGTCAAAAATGAGTAAGTACTACCAATGAACTGAGAAAAAATAGGAAATACAAAGTAAGCATGTAAACAATAAATTTAATTAACACTCTATTGTAAGGGTGCTGCAGCTAGTGTTGCTGGAAGTAGGCTTAGATACTCCGGAAAGATGGAGGTAATGTCTCTTAAATATATAAACTAGCAAAAAGCTACTCATTTAAAAAATCAGTGGCCTCTTACATACAACCCAACACTACACTCACATATTGACAAAGACTTCCCACTGTTTATGCTAATGAAATTTATTTGAAACATTTCTCATACAAAAAATTCAACCATTATTTATCACAAGCATCTTGATTATACTGAAAGTTCGCTTCTCCCCTTCCTCCATCCCCACAAAGATGTATACCATCTTGCTTCTCTGAGCACCATTTAGCATTCACATAGTAAATCTGGGCAATTAAGATAAAATTAAACCCTTAGTTAGAAGTCAGAATTTTGTCCAATTTTAGGATATTTAAATAAATGGGCTGTTAACGGCTCTACCATACTCTGTTTCTAAAAGGCAAAAATGCCTTGGTTGTCCTTTCAAATTGAACCACTTGAAAAACAATATTATTTAGAAATAGAAAGTATTCTCATGGCCATTAAAATTTTCTTAATGTGACATTTCATCTTTAGCAGCAAATTGTCTTACATTTCATCTTTACTAAGTGCTTTTTCTCTGCTTGATATGCATTTGAGTTGCTACTTTGGAGGCAAACCATGCCTCATGATATTTGGAAACAACCTTGCCATCCTAGTTAGTGACTAACGTGAGTGCTTATAAGGGCTGGTGCAGACACTGTGATAAAAAGGGATGCTTGAGTGTATTTGTAGTTGGTTCCCTGTCCGTTGTAGCCAAACAAAGTGATTGAGGGATTCTTCAGCTTGTTTGCAGTCTTCTTCTACCTTCCTCTTCTCCACAATGTCTATGTACTTCATATGTTTTCCCTCTGATCCCTTTCAGTGCTGGCTGAAATTCTCAATCATCTTAAGAATTCTGGGTCTCCTAAGTAATTGGGTTTTGAAGAGTTTGATGTATATGTGACATTTTGATAGGATTCTTTTGGCCTATACAACTTCTTTGACAGAATCATTTTGATGCCACTAAATATTTGGCATGTCACTTTGATGTGCAATTTAGATTCAAGGCTATTTTTGACATGGCTTATAAAAGAAACTGGGAAGCACTCAGCCTTGATCATCATCAGCATTAACCTATCTCTGAACTGACCTCAGCCCTACAGTGAGCTTTAGGAAGGATGTGAACCCAATGCAGAAAGCAGGTGCTGGGGCAAGAATGGATAACAGATACACACAGTTAACAGAAACTGAAGACTTGGACTGGCAGGATGGCTCAGTGTGGTACAGGTGCTTGTCCCCACTACCCTGAGACTGATCCCTGCAATCCACAGGATAGAAGGAGAGAACCATTCAGTTCTCTAAATTCCATTTTTGTGCTGTGGCAGTTCATTCCCCCACACACATAAATGTGCATACATTTAACTCTTTGATATATTTGATTATACATGTATATATATAATTGTTTTTATTGAGCTATATATTTTTCTCTGCTCCCTTCCCATCCTCCCCCTCCTCTTCTACTTTCTTCCATGGTCCCAATGCTCATAATTGCTGAGAAGATCTTGTCTTTTTCTACTTCCCATATAGATTAGATCTGTGTATGTCTCTCTTAGGGTCCTCATTGTTGTCTAGGTTCTGTGGGGTTGTAAATTATAGGCTAGTTTTAGTATGGTAGTTTCTCAGAAAATTAGGAAACAACCTACCTCTTTGCTCAATCATACCGCAAGGACATGTGCTCAAGTATGTTCATAACAGTTTTATTTGTAACAGCCAGATCCTGGAGAAAACCTAAATGCCCCTCAACTGAAGAATGGATAAAGAAAATGTGGTAC